>NW_027192530.1:1631304-1639697 GCF_041956765.1 Thermoascus crustaceus | reverse complement strand
CTATCCCAGCTTGTCATCGAGATCTCTTCCCATCATGTTAAAACATAAATAAAAGTGAGATAAACAAAAGTACTTCTATGGCGTACCAACAATACAGATCTCGCCACTGACTTTGGCCAAAGAAAGACATATTACACACTCATGAGCGTAGACTAGATTGATTAATGTACAAGTTGACTTATTCACATGCCATGCTTCTGCATGAGGCCACTATATGCTGTGTGGCTCTGGTAATGACATTTGTCACTCAGCAGTATCTCAACATACTAAGTTATCAGGTTGGCAAATAGAAAATGATGATCAAACAAGAACCTTTCTCCACATATATTCTCAGAACCTGGAAACTATACAAGAGAGCAGGAACTGTCTGGGTTGTATCTTTGCTGGAATCAATTACTCATTAGCGCAGTATGGAACAGCTGTTCTTCACAGGCAGTCAAAACAAGAGAATGGTGACTTTTTCTACAATTTATCCTTGGAACCGGTGATTTCCTGACAGCCAAGACGACGGGAGGCTGCACTCCAGTGGACGTCCTGGGAATTAACATATATGAGATTGCCGAAGATGTATTCTGGGCAAAATGCGAAAAGGCACAGGATTGAATCTCGTTCCAAATGCAGACACAGAATAGGTATGGATTTGGCCAACTTGAACCGAACAATCAGTGCAGCCGCTGGAAAAGCCTAGAAGAGTCAGGGCCTGTCCGTTCAGTCATTTTTAGCCTCCTTAGCAGTCTATGGCAGCACTTGCGTGGCTGTGCTGATCTTTGAGTTCGCAAAGCACCGACCAGGTCAACTATGGCAAGTATATCATCCCAACTCAAGGTAGAAAAGCATCTTGTTGTCTTCAAGATAAACCTGACAAGCTTTCGATCTAAGATCTAGGCCCGCTGTTACACTAAGCCCTGGAGTTGACAGGGGGGTGGAGCGCCGGAGCCGTGGTGCAGTGGTGAAGTACAGGGATGTTGATAACTAAGTTGACCTGGTTGCTGGATGCGTTCAGGAACCTTTTCGTTTATGTAAGTCGACAGGAGTTCGATGATGTCCTAAGAACGATTAGGTAAATATGTAAATATGTTGCGATATAAGCGCACAAATCCGTTGAGACATAGGAACTAGGCTGACTTCCAGTCTGCTTCCACCAGGTTGGCAGTCCTAAAATATGGCATAGCCAGCACGAAGCGTGAGGTTAATCAAGAGAGAATGGGGGGGATACCCTAATGCAACCAGATGCTCTCACTGTGAAAATCGCTGCGAACAAGGCCTGGCGATCTGTTGGGTATAAAAGTCTAGAACCACAAAGCAACAGCTCGAAGATAACCGTGCGTATCAGAAGCAAGGTACACCCTTGACGGCAAAGCCAGTCAGGAACCATTGCTGCAGGGACAAGGATTAAGGATTTATGGTCCAAAGTCTGCATGCAAGGTAGATCAAGAAACTGAAGAATGAGAATCAGTCACCCGCATACAGTGGAATATGCAGTATGCTCATTTGAAATAATTTAAGATACCTCATAATAGCCGAGACATGCAGTATCGTTGAGTGAAACAGAGATCCGAGCATAACAGGACGAAGGACATACAAACAGACCACTTGACAATATGCACAAACCCAGAGCCCACGAATTCTGCAGAAACAAGGCAGCAAAACAGACAGGCCTGGAATTCCTTCCCCCACATCACTATTCTCCGATCCCGGCTCCTCGAAATTCGACGACCACATTGTCCTCCTCATTCCCGCGGAGCTCAGCCCCGCTCAAGATGCTGTCATAGCTGTCCACAGCCTTTCTCGCCGTATCCTTCGCCGCGGAGAGCTTCTTGCTCCCAAGCTCATAACTAGATGCCTGGATATGGTCGTTCAACTTGCCGTAGTGGCTGGTGCGGTATCGACCTCCTGAACCCAGAACCTTTCTGCTTAGCATCATTTCCAGCAGGGGAGCCAGAGACAAGATCCGGCCTGCGACGATAATAGTGTTAGACTTGATGCTTTTTGTTGATAGCGCGACATAACTTCAGTCAAATCGGCCCGATAATGTGGATGGAATTGCGTGCTGATTCTGCTTCCCTAGTCCAGATAACGTGTCTGCGGGTAACCGATCGGCGAAGCCAGTTTCATGCGAGTTCGAAGTTTTGCTGTGCGTACAGATAAGATCAGAATTCTTAGCAAGACCTGCAAGACGTGTGCCTTTGTATATGGCAGCAGTGCAGGCACTATACGTGTTAATTTGCTTAGGGTTAGACTCTGTACATGGTCCGCTAGAAAGAAGGTAAGTAGGCCGGGGAAAACATCAAGGAATGACTTACCAGGGTCTGTGGCCCAGAGCAACGCTCAGATCGATTTTCTTCATGATATTCGAGTTTTCATGGCATGTGGCATTGCAAGAAACAGATCAACGGGTCCCAAAATTGCTGCTCCTGGCCGGCCTGGAATCTTGATTCCTGACAGATTAAGTGAATTAGCCTCCAATAAAGAAGATTCCACAGGCACGTCCTCGATTACCCTCGCAGGAATTTTGGCGGATAACACAGCGCATAGACGATGATAATGCATCCTATGATCAACAGTCCATTCACGCTCATCAATGCACACAGGAAGACATTGCATGGGGTTCATTATCTTCATCGATAGCGTCACAACTGCCAGTCTCGGCCCCACGAAGGACAGGGAACCTGGGGCAAACCCAGCAAAGTTGAGCATGATAGTGTTCTTCGACTTATCATGACTGAGAGGATTCATATGCCTGCCGTATCCCGCTCTCATAGAGGCTGTTGTGAGGCTGACGTACTGTACATGTAGCCGAAGACCTGGATTTCCTTGGTTCTACGTTTCTTTCGGGAGGGGAAAATGCGATCGGTCACAAAGATGTATTCGAGTCTGCCATCTGCATGAGTTTTCTCGCCTTTTTAATTGCAATGAAAGACCTTAAAAGTTTTAGCGACCCTGATCAGTCTGGATCCCAATACGACCGGCGCCTGCACGAAGTAGTATTTCTTCTGCCCTGCGGGTGGCCTTGCATTTGCGGGGAAACCATGCAAGCGGGTCGGTCTGCTGCGACCAAGCTTGCAGAAGTCGTTGTCGTGCCGTGATTCTGGGAGGTTTCGAACATAAGCATCTAAAAAGCTTATTCTAAAAAGGACCAGCGGTGTTGTACAGTGCAACAGATATTAAAATCTGCAGCGTCCCATCCCCCTCTCCAATCAGCACTTCTCGTGCTGCTGCATTGACAACTTGACATGGGCAGGAAACGAGACAAGCTACTAGTAATCCTGCACATGTAGCTTGCAGTCTGTAGACCGTTAAACTTTATTTCTTGTTGCTCTTCTTCTGCGAGGAGAGTTTTTCTCCGCTTTTCGGGGTTCCAGAGCTGATCTGATACTGTCTCGCCTGTCAAGTCCTTGCTCTTGGCGTCGTACCGAGGCCTTCGTATGCAGTATTTTCAATCAGAACGTATACCTTCGGCTAAATAATATCATGGTAATTCCTTGTTCACATCCTGCATATCACACATCATGTTCTGTCTAGGCTAAAGCGTCTTTGACACAGCATGAAAGTCTCCGCAGTGCCTGCGTACTTCGTATTGCCCTTGCAATAGGGGGGGGGATCAAGACCTCGGGAAACATCAGGAGATAGTACGGATCCTGCGCTTTCAAACTATGTACACAACTATGTACACTGTCGTATCCTGTACATCATCGACACACTCCCTTTACATTTGTGGTTTCTTCGTTCAATATATTGAGGTTTATGTCCGATTTTCTACAGACTTGAGCATGTTAGGCTACCGATATGAGCACTAGTTTTACTGTGCATAGAAGGTACGTACCGTATACGCAAGCCGCTCTTCTCCTTTCCCACAATCTTTTGATGGAACTTTATTAATGCAGCCATAAGCACGGTTAGGTGGCTAACGGATACTCGCTTGACATGAATAATCAATCGCACATAGCTATGGTCAGTCATTGCAAACCAAACCAGATCGATTAGGCATCAAGGAAGATAATATGCCTCCTTTAACGTTTCTGCTGTTGATTAAGCTAAACTGTATCTAGTCCCGTATCCCGCATGGCGTCCATGGGTGATCAATGCTGTCTTTACCAGGCCTGGAAGTGGGACTGAGACATCGCAAGGAAGCTGAGAAAATGAGGGCAAGTGATACGTCCATCCATGAGCCTTGGAATAATGATTATTGGATAAGGGGACATGGGACAGTCTATCACTGGGTCTCCTGGGGACGTCTCCAGCCATGCTATGGAGACAGATTCGTCCTTGGAATCGGTCCGGATACATTCTGAGAGGTATAACTCCATAATTCTACCGAGACGCGCCTATTTACGCCTGGGTATATATACCCGGTTGTTGGTCCACCAGGTCTGCGGTATTATCCCTCATAACTTCGTGCCTGTCTCTATTCCCTAGTTCTTTCATCCATTTCTAAGTGCTTCTTTTGAACGCCTTTGGTAAAAATGCCGGAAGTCAACGGTGTCACCGACTGCGTCTCCAACTGCGTCTCCAGCAAGGTCTTCAACGGGACCTCAAATAGGGTGTCCAAGAGTATCTCTGACAGCACCTCTAACAGGGTGCATGCCGTCAAGGATAACAGCATCGATATCATCGCTACATCCCCTTGTGACGGCGAAAGTGTCCCAGGTTTGCTCGAAGAGATTGCCGAACATGGACATGTTTTCTTGTCCAACAACGACCGTCGAAGCCGCCTGCAATTGCTGAAGGCTGCTCGGTCGCTTTTTCGGGCCCTTGAGACCCCGAGAGAAACTATGATAAGACTCTGCTGGGCAGAGGTAAGTGCGTGTGTAAACAGATATTCTGCCGGAGCAGGCCTGCTAAGGCGTATGGTGATTTCTAGGCCACACTCTATGCAGCCATCGAAACAGCAATCAGCATGGGTCTTTTCTCCTTGATGGACGAGAAAGACAGAATTGCCAAGAAAGTTGACCAGCTGGCCAGTATGGCCGGTTCGGATCCGGTGTTGTTAAGTAAGCTCTTCGACACTCCCGATCAGAGGAATCTTCAAATGTCTGAAAGATGTTGACTTATGCTCTACCAGGCCGCATCATGAAACATCTCGCAGCCATGGGTGTCATCAAGGAAACTGGACCAGACGAATATGTCCCAACAAACCTCTCCAGAACGCTGGCTTCCCCGAAGTATGCAGATGGTTTCCCTTGCATGTATGTATACATATTGTCTCACTGAGGATCGGATGTCGAAGAGGGAAGCTCATGACACACCAGTGGAAACTCCATGACGCCCTCCTTCTATAAGCTTTCTGAATATCTCTCTAAGACGGGATACGTGAATCCCACCAACGCGGGTGATGGTCCGTTCCAGTACGCGTTCAACACGTCCCAGCACTACTTCGCCTGGGTTCGCGATCATCAGTCTATACTCGCGCAGTTCAACAACCACATGAGTGCGTACCATCAGGGCCGCCCCAGTTGGATGGACCCGGACTTCTATCCGGTTCAGGACCTGCTGCTCAAAGGAGCTCGCACAGACAAGCATGCAGTGCTGCTGGTCGATGTGGGCGGAGGCCTGGGCCATGATATCGAAGAATTCCACCGCAAGCATCCTGCTGCACCCGGGCACTTGGTGTTGCAAGACCTGCCTGCTGTGCTCGGGCAGATTGAGTGTATCGATGATGGTATCATGACGATGGCCCATGACTTCTTCACTGAGCAGCCCATCAAAGGTATACCAGCGTCTTCATACCACCGCCCAATCACATGTGATGATCAATCAAATTATGTGACATTGTACTCACATGCTGACGTCGTTAGGTGCCCGCGCCTACTACATGCACTCCATCCTCCACGACTGGTCGGACGAGGTATGTTTGCAGATCCTCGAGGGCATCACTGCTGCCATGAAACCAGGCTACAGCAAGCTGCTGATCAACGAGAACGTGATCCCGGACGTCGATGCGGACTGGCAGCTGACTGCTCAGGATATTATAATGATGACGACACTGTCATCTGCGGAGCGCAAGGAGCAGCAGTGGCAGCGGCTCCTCGGGCAAGCTGGATTGAAAATCCTGAAGATATGGACCTATGAAAATGGCGTCGAGAGCTTGATCGAGTGTGAGTTGGTGTGAAATAAGACAATTAGGAAGAAAGGAAGAAGCGGAGCTACAGAGAATGTGTAGTCCGCATTATCGGAAAGTGTAGCGCGTGGCGATTAATGCTGTTATAATCGAGCATGCTCTTTAACCTTTTCATAGAGCTGTTATGCTGTCACATGCGATTAGCAGGCTAGGAAAGTAGTTTTCTAATACCCTCGGTCACCGGCGGCCATTGCTTATAAAAGAATGCCCAAAAGTATATATCCGGCGGATACGTTGACACTGGTCTCTGATCCAGTTCAGCTGCTCCTCACAAAGCCCAAGCTGTGGACAGCAGATACTGTCTAGGTATGGAATCAGGAACCATGCCCCTATGAGGGGAGCCGAGCGTCGATGGGCTTCAGAAATTGGCCGTGCTGCAGCGGAGGGATATTCGACACTTTCCACGTTAAAGCGAGCAGGCGCTTTCTGACTTCCCAGGTAGAACGGGACAGTGGCACAGATATCATCAACAAGGGACTGGATTGTTGTAAGAGCATGTTGGGCACTGTCCGGTGGCACTTCGTCCGGGAGCATCGATATGCAGCCGAGGAGTATGGCCTGCACCACTATCCTACAATCACGGAAGGAGTTCCACGTGGACGCTACCCACATGTCCAGGTAGCAATCACATCGATCGCGATAAACGCCGGCATCGCGTATCGACTGTGGGACACTCAACGCCGGGACCGGGATCCAGTTTAGCGGAACAGAGAAGGCCCACGATGTTAGCTGCCGGTCGACATCGACGGCCTTTGTCATGATATCTAAAATCCGTGGCTTTTCGAATGGCAATGAAATAGCCTCTTCCCATGCGATTCGGAGGCTGACCATTTTAGAGGCAGCCACTGTAAACTGTGCTGCTACAGTCTGAGGAGGCAGATACAACAGCGGCGGCCAAAGTTTAGGTATTCGAATAGTTGGATAAGACAACGCTAAGGAAGACTTTATCTATTACGCCTTTTTGTCAGCAACTGGTGTCATGAACAAGATGGCATTGGACCTACGATTTGCGACTGGACAGAGGTTGCTAGACTTCGCCCCAAAAAGGACTCGAGCTGCTCAGGTTCCCAATTGTTGACCAATGCAATAGCCCCGCGAAGGTGAATCGTCTCTGGAGTCCTGAAATCCTTTGCAGCGATCAACTCCTATCAAGCAGTCAGCACGACGTCCTCAGTAACAAAGGTGCGCAGATTGTATAATGTTACGGAAGGGCAGCAATGAATTAGCGCAGAAAATTGTCATCCGGGGAGTTTTACAGTGTGGTTCAACCGACCTCATATCTTGAAAGCAGAAGAACCGCCATAAGGGTCTCGTCCGATTTGCATTCGGTACTGTTCCCGATGGCCATCCTAGTCCGGGAGAGAGCCCTGAAGAAAAACAACTCGGATGTATGGATCAATGAATGGTCACCAGTCCAAGCAGCCACGGAGAAGAGACTGACTGCTGATGTAGCCAGATGCAGGTGCGGGCTCCGCTTCGAGTTCGAGTATACAGAAGGGAGAAGCTCCATAAATCCGGTAATCGCCTGGGGATCCTTTGGCGGGACAGATAAAAGTTGAAAGAAGAACGATACGGCCGTTTCTTCCAACGGCTGGCTGAGAGTTTTCGGAAGAGAACAAAACACTGAGAGGTTAATTTCCGATGATCGTGCTTTAGTACGGTTATCAGGTTCTTGTCTGTCTTTTTCCTTTGGTAGACGATACTTCTTCTGGACTGCAGCGGTCTGGTCCCGCAACATGACATCAAATGGGTCTCTATAGCCAGGACATGTCCGCCCAGTCCTGACACATGCTTTGCATTCGGGAACAGTTTCGTCACACTTATGTGTAATGTAAGTAAATAGCTAAGAAGGAATAGGTAGATGGCTATCATCACCAGGCATACCTTGATATGCCTCCTTCGGCAGTTCTGGCATCCCGTACTCGGTCTCCCGCCGTAGACCATTCTGAGCTGTGCAGCAGCCGTAAAATGGAAACCAAAGCGTCGATTGGTCAAAAGCGCAGCAGGATACCGGCGTCTTTTCAATAAGATAAGATAGTACGTGATATTCGATTGATATGATACAGGCCCCGTCAGGCAACGAAGTTCAAGCAATCGAGCTGAAGGCATAACTGCACGAAGATATAGCCGGACGTCATCTTTCAGGGTAAGCAATTTAAAATCGTGCTGTGGTTGTATTCATACTTTCATCTCCTATGCAATGGGGCAAGAATGGGAAATAATGACACAGGCAGGAAATCTCGTTCCAAGCCAAAACCAAACCCTGTGTCTTTAG
>NW_027192530.1:1621155-1629337 GCF_041956765.1 Thermoascus crustaceus | reverse complement strand
TGTGGGATGGCCGGGGAGCTGCACCACGCTGATCCATAGAGAGAATCCATCGTACAAGCGACTCCTCTTCACTTTGAGTCAGCTTATGAGAGTTGGCGCGTGCTTCATTGCGAAAGGTCTTCCCATGTAGCCGGTCTTGAAGTGTTGAGCGGGGTATATTATATACACGCGCAGCCTCACGAATATTGCTAATTTCTTGTTTCTTAAGAGCAGAAATTGCAAGTAGGATCCGTCCTTCCTTTTCAATTGTATCTCTTGAATTTGTACGCGCTTTTGGTGGCATGGTGGTGGTTTGAATTGCTGCAGTCTCCTGACGCGTTCGGGAATTCGAGAGGTGGCCGACTCGCTTACGTGGCCGACTCGCTTACCGGTTACGTTATCACACCTGTCTGCTGACTAAGCACTCCCCTGAGAACCGAACATAACGTCATGTTCTGCAGGCTCGCTGTTGTCTCCTGGAAAGGCCACTGCTTTTCCAAGATTAAGTGGTGGTCTTAACTAAATTCTCGGTCAGATTTAGGAGCCTCCTACTGGGTTTCAACTATAGAAACTGTCACGATAGAGTAGCAGTGTCCCGGTCCATGGAACGACTGGAAGCGCATATATATATATATATGGATGATCTCTGGTCCGAAGGTTGATGAGACGGGTCGGGATGAGATGGGCTCCTGCCCAATTCGATGTTGAGCAGAGATCGAAGGTGATAGGAGACCGGTCTACCTGAATATCCCTTAGTAGGCTACCTCGCTCCTGTCCTGCATTCTGTCCTTTTGCTTTCTTTCTGTTGCGTAAGTAGATATCGTAGTGGTAAGTGACAGTGCGAGCTCACCCTTTCAAGTATCCAGGTCTAATGGCCCCGATCGCACAGCCGTACCCATTCATGTATTTCAGATCTACGGTACATAATGATCTTAAAATAAAAGCTTTTTTCATTAGTAAGTCATCATCATGCTCTTCTCTAGAGCAAATTCAATAGTCCTCGCCGTCCTACTACCGTCTAAGCCCCTTCTTTCTCTGCCCCCTTAATACCTCCACCCGACCTCAACACCTCCCTTTCCCTCTTCCTCCTAATATAATACTGCACATTTTGCACAACCGTCATAACCCAGCAGAATGCCGCCACCGCCGTGATGGCCGTCAAACCGCGCAGGTAGCGAGGCGCGTCTCCGGTCCGGAAGATCTGGGATCCAGGGATCCCGGCAGCGTTTGCTGCCATAACTATTAGACTGCGTTGCTGTTAGAATCGTTGTTGGTGCTTTCGGGAAAGTTAAAGATATGTTTAGGGATGTTAGAACAATGGGGAACGGAAGGCCAGTATACTTACGCCATCGAAACACTGCGCTCTTGCGGTGTTTTGCAGTACACGGAGAGCCAGCCAATATTCAGAATGCTGTCAAAATGAGAGATATATTAATAGGGCCTCTTATATGGATAGTTAAATTCCATAGACCGCAACCTTATGGGGACTTACTGCACGGTAGCATAAGAGACGTTAGCCACGGTGATGACCCCGAACTTGTGCCATTTCGAAGACACAGCAGGGACTGCCCGTAGACATGCGTATGAAATGAGACACCACGTTGCCGACAAAAAGACGAACGGTCCGCGATGTCCTGTCTTATCGCTGTCAATCGATAGTTGCGCGTCAGTTCACTCTGGCTGTCCAACAAGGTATGTACCATAGCAGGTTTCCGTAACGGTCCACCTGAACGAACAACGGAAAGGGTTAAATATAGCCAGGAAGGTAGCTCACCATAAATACGACAAAATAAGCATAAACACAATAGCACAGTACGTCCCCACAGAAGCCAACGCATTCGCCCTGATAGCTCCGAACCCGAACGACTTGATCATGCTAGGCGTGTACGTCAAGAGACCCTGCACGGTGCATATGTTGGACAAGGTGATGAAGACGTGAATCCATAGCCTCGGTTGCCGCACCGTGTCCAGGATATCGGATCCAGAGATCTTGATATGTCCCTTTGCCTTTCTAGGGTCGTCGAGGAGGACGCGGTTCCGTATGATGTGCGATTCGCGCTCGGTGAAGTAGCTCCAGCGACGTGCGCTGATGAGAGGCTTGCCGTTACCGACGGCGGGAGGTAGGAAGAGGATGAAGACGATGCCGGCGAATATGGTGATGAGTCCCTCGACTGCATATTGGAACAGGATAATAAGTTCATGATCAGAGAAGAGGGAGGGAAGGAGTACGGCTTATTTACCAAGGAAGATCCACCGCCATCCAGCCAGGCCAGCCCTGCCCGTGAACCTTAGAAGCCCAGCGGAGATCAGAGTTGAAGTGGCAGCAGCGAACATCTGGCCCAGGAAGAATAAGGTGATTCTGAAGCTCGTTTCATTCTTCTTATACCACGTCGACAGATAGTAAAGACCGCCTGTTATGAACATCGATCTGATTAGCTCCATATATATAAAATTAGTTGGCTATACCAAATGTATCTTTGAAACTGATTTCCGCACCTGGAATAAACCCCGCCTCAAGAAGCCCAAGCAGAAGCCTTGTGGCGAGGTATCCGCCATAGTTGGAGACAAATGATTGGAATGTGGCTACCAAGCCCCAGGCAATGATCTGCCCGGAGAGCCAGATCTGCGGTCCGATCTGATCGTAGGGAGGAATTATTAGTATGAGTTAAAGACCGACAAGAACAGATCCTATATAGGAAAAGGGGTATTGTCCCGGGAGCTTGCTTTGCGGTTATGGAGATGAAAGAAAAGAATACAGTCTCCAAAGCCCAACTTGATCTTTGTCTCGAAGGGACTCACCTTCTGCAAAGCAACATTGGACGGTAACTCAAGTAACACAATACCCGCAGACAGCAGCTGCGTTCCGATATTAATCTCATCAGTCGTGATCCCGAGATCCTCGGTGATGGTCGACGTCAGCGCGCTGCTGATATTTCCCCGGTCCATCTGCAGCGCGAAAAAGGCGAGCCCGAGGACGGGCAGAAGAATGAAGTCGATCCTGATCCATGATCACATTAGCATCACAATTAAACTTGCGCTTTTTTTCTTTGTCAAGGTATGAGTAGATCAATGTGACAAGAAAACAAAAATGATAGGGTATACAAACTTAGCCTTGGCCTTCCTCTCCTCCGCCTCTGTCCAATCCTGTACAACAACAGCCAACTCTTCTGTCTCACTGTTTGAGACGCCAGACACTACTACCGTATCACCCACAGCTTTCTCCGCTGGATCTGCTGCTGAAGCGCCCAGATCAGGCTGAGTGGCACGGGTCATAATTGGCAGGTCCCCGCAACGTCCGTCCGCTAGGCCAGATCTTGCAGTCGTTCTCAACAAGGTCGATCTGGGGATTTCTGTCAGCAGCAGCAGAGGCAATTATCACCACCAAAGAAGAATATTTATACACAGAGCAGTCTAATCGCTGACTGTGCTACATTTAAGCTGGCACGTCTCTCTCGTCTCGGGGAATTCCGTACGACTGCGTGTGTGTACTGCGTAGTACATGTCCTCCGGCATCGACTGTCCATGCGTGAGCGATGGCGCAATCACGGTGGATTTGACGCAAGGAAGCGGCCCACCACGCGGTGTGATGTTGTAGGAAGAAATTGGAAACTGCCCTTGTCCTTTACTATGACAAGAATGGCTTTAGATTTCCTTGACTGATAGGGTTGTGGTACGTTTGTTTATGCTGGAAGCAGTCGATTGGTGGTAATCGTACGCTACGTAATTCTTTTGCCATTGGGATTATCATAATCGAAAATAATAGATCAGTCGCACCAAGATATTCCTGGATAATTACACTAGTTCATAACATTTTTCTTTTTCCAATCCATGTAGTCCACACTGCATCGACTGGATCATCCAGCACGCGCTGCATGAGCACGGTACGTGCCATGGGGTAGTGGGGATGCCAACCACGTTATGCTGTTTTTATCTTTTCTCATATGGTTTAACGTAGTCTTGTTCTCCGGATGTTTACACCCAATCATGCCATCGCAACCCATCTCTGTAGACGAGTGGAGACAGTGGTCCCTCTGCATCGAGTATATACCCGGACTCGCAGCGGTCGTACGAGACTTTGGCCTGCTCGTGGTAGAAAGCATTATACTTGATGCTCAGCGCGTCATGTAGGTTCCTAACGCCTCCAGTAGGATGTAGGGCTTCCCATGGCTTTACGCAGGTGACTCCCTTGCATGACTTCAGCACCAACAAGAGAGCGTCCAACCGAGGAATCACCTGCGACAAAGGGCGGCCAAGGATGCTAATATCGCTAGCATCCTCAACTCGGCCCTTGGGGTATATATTGTTCAGTTCGTATGGATCGGTCTGCGATAGGACAATTAGAGATGAAATGTGTTGAATTTTGCTGTCCGTGATGCTCACCGTCAAATCATACAGTTCATGTTCGTTGCTGCACCAGACAGAATAGTAGAGATTGTAGCCATCTCCGATTATCCTAAGTGCTTTGTAGGTATTATTTGTGATGACAGCTGGATTATCGGGTCCTGGAATCCAGCCATAGTTAGCATGCAAGATACAAATTTCCCTACATGTCCACGACTGCATCTTACTGGCCTGCAGCCTTACCTAGAGTGTTAAATTCGCCCTCGGGAAGCGCCACTCCCCAAAACTCGACGTTCACATGTTCGTGGCGCGTGCTTTTCGAGTCCTCTATAAGAGGGACCGGGGTGCCATCAAAATCTATCCTCTGTTCAATTCCAGCGATTTCAAACAGAGTGGGGGCAAGATCGATGTGCGTCGTGACCACGTTTTCGATGCGGTTCGCCGGGACACCGGGCCCACGGATGAACAGCGGAACGCGAATATCCTCTTCGAACCCGCATTCCTTTCCGGGCTGCAGCCGGTGCTGACCGATATGATAACCATTGTCGGAGGTGTAGATGATGTATGTAGTATCGAGGAGGCCACTCTCTGCGAGACGGGCAACAACCTCATCAATGAGCTCATCGACCGTCTGTAGAGCTCGCAGACGCGAGCGGTAAAAATGATCATTGTAGTCGACATTGGACTGGTTCTGTTTCGGAAGTCGACTGATCCAGTTGACAGCGCTGGGCTTCACTGAAGTTAGAATCTTCATTCGGCGCGCTGAAGGAGGATGCCAACCTACCGTGTCTGGATTAAAATTTTCTGTTCTGGGAACCTTCACGTCCTGGAAAAGATGCTTGTGTCTCTCAGCTGGGATTGGTTCTGTCATCTTAGGGCCGTGCTTTGATCCGGCATCGCTGGGATCGACATTTGAATGTGGAGACACCGGTGCAATTGCCAGGAAGAATGGCCGTTCCCCTGCAATTGCATCGTCCAGGAACCCAAGCGCCTTCTCCGCCAGCACATCCGCTGTGTGCTGGCCTTCATAGCTCACTGGGGGATCATGGTTTCGCTGATACGTCGCGTTCAGGTACGAGTATGTATACGGATCGAGCAGGAAGTCTGATCCATTAAATCCGGCTACATGGGGAGAGTTGTAATTGTTGACAGTGTGAGCATTAAAGAGCTTTCCTGTGTAATACGTGTCGTACCCTGCCTCTTGCAGCCAGACGGGAAGGAAGTTGGAATTGAATCCTTGTTGGACGAATTTCGGATAGCCTCCTGTTGCTTGGTAAGCGGCGGACTATGAAATGAACACCCTTCAAGTCTTCCTAACCATATGGTGGTTTGACGTCTGTCACATTCGTGTTGTGAGCATGTCGTCCGGTCCACAGGCTCACCCGTGACGGACAGCACAGGGCGGTTGTGACAAAATGATTCTTGTAGAAAGTACCCTGTCCCTTCAGATGTTTGAGTATCAAAGGGGTATACTTTAGAGAGTCCAGTTGCAGGTCCTGATCATCCGTCAGAATAAAGATGATATTTGGACGTTCTTTCGCTGAGCCATGATCCTCCGACCCAGGCTGCAAGGGATGCTGAACCCCTGGGGTAGGGTATGCCAAGGCAAAGGTCTCGTGAATTGCAAGCAGGCCTGATAAGGCGCCCAGGAGGACTGAGGAGCCTTTCATGATTCCTGTTCAGAGTGCAATTGAAGCATTGAGCTTGGAGACGGACGGATCGCAGCTGAGCAAGCTGCGATAAGACATGGCGGTCGATCCACGCTTATCCGAGCCCGCTGTGGAGAGCGCCATTCCACTAGCAGATGATACCATTTGAAGCGTTGTTTTGGACAGAAATCCGGCCACTCGAAGCCCTTGCGTGGAGTTGGTGGAGCCAAAAACAGCGGGATTTGCGTGCCCCGTGCGGTTTGAAGCTGTCGGTGGGGGATCCTTCCATGTGGATGTTGACGGTACGCAGTAAATGTCCGATGAATATGAAATATCTGATGCCTGATTATATCAGTGCTAGACGTCTCAGATGACCATATTTCCCATTGGAAGAATGAACGACTGTTGTGTCTGGAGGGAGGCTTTCAATTGATGTCGTCGGATCAAAGACCGGATCAGGCTAAGGCACATCGACCATGAAGCTTCATGCCAACATCTATCATCCACAACATGCCATGTTAAACGTCCAGACTGTCTGTACATTGTTCACCACACTCTAGCGGTCAAGCAACTCAAGCTAGATGCTAACGGAGTCGCGGTAATTCCTTCCAATCTCCGAATCTCCGCAGCCACGGTTGCTTCCGAATTCCTAGCGAGTATGGCGTGCTTTCGAGCCCTCCAGAGTCCAAAGCCAAGAAGCCGGGTATATTTCATAACAAATTAAATCCAACCAACATCCTTTACATTCTCATCGAATTGATATATTCCGATAAGGCTCGGAAGACCGGCAGGCGGACGGTGCCGGCGGAAAGCAAGATGAGCCTGAGTCGGAGGGATTTCGTCCTTGGCTCGGTGCCTAATAATTTGTATGATGTTTATGCCGCACGAGAGCGCTTTCCTTTCTGCTCTCTGGGAGCTATTTGTCAAAGCCTATTCTATCCCTTTGCCGTTTTCTAGGATGAGATGGGACTCACCGGCAGTTGTCACGTTGGCCCGGACGGCGGCATCGACGAGTCGACCGCTTTGAATATCTCCAACAATGCTAACTATGCGGAGAGTTCGTCGTCACACGGGACGATGTCAAAGCCAGAACTACCATCTTCCAGAGACATCTCCGGGGACATAGAAGGGAATGGCACGGAGAGGGCGCTGCTATCACCCCAAGCAGCCCCTAAAGAGGACAGCGTCAAAGTCTCAACAAGCATCTGGGGAGTGATCTCCGTTTTGCTTCTGGGTATGTGGGATTTTGATATGCGACAGCTATATGATGTTCCCCCCCCAGCGTGGCCATTCTAACATCCCACCAGGCGAATTCGTTGCAAATGCAGACACCACCCTCATCTTTGCCTCGGCCGGAAAGATCTCGTCGGAGTTCTCCAGCTTCCAGGATGCAAACTGGCTGTCGACTGCGTATACGCTCGGCGTGTGTGTCGCGCAGCCTGTGGTATGTCTTCACGCTTCGCGTTGGATTTACGCAGTCTAGATGGATTGAGAAGGTCTTCGTAGAGCTAACAACGGGTATAGTATGGGAAGCTGGGTGACATATATGGCCGGAAACCCCTTCTCCTGCTAGCGTACGCTTTGTTCGCCTTGGGAAGTCTGATATGGTGCGTCTCTCCAAATTTGTCCATCCCAGGACGGACTATGCAAGCGGTCATAGCGAAATGGGGCCCATAGTTAACAAAATGCTTATATATAGTGGCCTCGGACGTGAAATGTGGCAGGTTATTCTCGGGCGGGCGATCAGCGGAATTGGAGGAGCAGGGACAATGACAGTTGCAGCCGTTATTATAACAGGTTTGTTTGAGATGCAATGTTCCTACCATCACGTATTCACTGACTACATTTTAATATTAAGATTTAGTCCCCAAGAGAGAAATAGCCGCCTGGCGCGCCTATGTCAACATTTCCATGACTCTGGGCCGCAGCCTCGGAGGACCAACGGGCGGATGGTTGACAGATACGTTCGGATGGAGATGGTATATACAATATCTTTTCTACCATAACCATACCTTAGATGCTAACAGACGGCAGGGTATTCCTGATCCAGGCGCCTCTATTCTGCATCACCGCCCTCCTCGTCACGCACAAACTCCACGATACCCACGTTGAGAGCCCAGACAGCACCACCAGCAGCAAATCCAAGCTCAACCGCGTCGACTTTCTCGGCACAGTCTGTCTCGCAACTTCCATCATATCCGCAACTCCTCCTT
>NW_027192530.1:1421409-1620694 GCF_041956765.1 Thermoascus crustaceus | reverse complement strand
CTCATCTTCTTCATCCTTGTGGAGGCATACATCGCCCCCGAACCAATCTTTTCCTTGCGCATCCTTCGCGAACCGAACGTTTTAACGAGCTACGCCGTCATGTCCTCCCAGATCTTCGCCCAAGTGAGCATGATGTTCTGCGTCCCGCTCTACTTCCAAGTCACCTCCCGCGACTCTGCAGCAGGAGCAGGCGCTCATCTCGTCCCCGCAGTCATGGGCAACGCGGTGGGAGGCCTCACCGCAGGCGCAATAGTTAAAAAGACGGGCCGCTACAAATCCCTCACTGTTTCCGCAGGTCTAATCGCCTCAGTCACATACATCCTGCTTTATCTGCGCTGGAATGGATCCACCTATATCTTGGAATCGTTGTACATTCTCCCTGGCGGGTTTGGGACCGGTGTAGCGCAAGGCTGCGTCTTCGTCAGCATGACGGCCCTCCTAGATCCAGCACATGTCGCCATGGCCACGGGCGGCTTATTTCTCTTCTCAAACTTTGGCATCACGGGCGGGATCACGGCGAGTAATGCGGCGCTGGGTATCAAGTTCAGGAGGCTGTTGGAGAGGAGGCTAAGCGGAGTTGCGGGTGCGGAGGAGATTATTCGACAGGCGACGTCAGATGCGCGTTACATTTCTACCTTGCAGGGACGGGTGAGAGAGACTGTGGTGGCGTGTTACGTGGAGGGGTTGAAGGGGACATATTGTAAGTATCCCTTGCACAAGAAACTTAAAACCCGTTTGAAGGCATCCGGAAACTGACGTACTTGTCTTGATGAATAGTGCTATCCCTGACCGGCTCGCTTACTGCATCTGTCATTGCTTTGACGATTCGGGGACATCAGCTCTGATTTCAAGGGATGGTTATGGTGTAACGTGATAAAAGATACCTCGGAGAGAAAAAAATATTGTCGATTATGATCAGATTACCAGATTCGTCATCATTTACATACATACATACATACACATATAGCTGACTGAAAGAAAAAAGTAGAAAGAGCCCAGGATTATCTAACTAATTCAAAAATGAGGCCTTGTATGACATGAATATAGAAGAAGTGATCTTTGATAACAAATCAGGAATTCAAGGATCCCACCAAGGAATATGCTGCATACATTATGTTAACCCGGAGAGAAATGCCAAGTAAGAATATTAGGGGAAATGGTCATGTACGCATTAAGGTTCATCGACACCGTAAATCACGTCATCGGGGGTCATTTGATTTTCCATAACGCCGTTGACAATGCTGGGGAAGGAGGAAATAAAATGCATATGAGAACAGATCAAATATAGAGGGGGAAAAAAAGATCCGTAGATAACACCCATAGTGTACCTCAGGTCGCCCTTGTTCAGTCAGCGTCGAACTGGATGTCTCTATAACCGGACCGAAGAAAGTAGGTACACCACGGCCGTGCATCTCACTTCATTCACTTCATCGACGCCGTAGTGATCAACATATCCGCCCTCCCGGGCCTCCTCAACCTCTCGATTCCCAAATGCTCCTTCCCATCCCGGCCCCTGTAGATCCCGAACCCGTACACGGGCCTCTCCCGCTCCCCGGGCGGCGAGACGATCAGCAGCGTGGCCAGATCCGTCTTGGACCGTGGCTCGCGCAGCACTTTATCCGCGAGCAGGGGGCTCTGGTACATGAAACTGATGAGGTCCGCGAGGGTGGAGATGTCGTGCGGCAGGTATCGTTTCCGGCGGGGCCAGATGGCGATCGGGAAGGAGAAGGTGTAGAGCGCGAAGAAGCCGAGGAGGGTGTAGAATGCCGGCATGAAGGCGGTGATGCGGACTTCGTTGAGGGAGGGGTAGTAGAGGGCCGTGAAGACACCGCCGGCGAGGACGGGGAGCGAGAGGGAGGCGAGGCCCATGAAGGAGATCCAGGCCAGTTTGTAGTGGCGGGCCGAGAGGGCGAGGATGGTGGTCTGGAGGGGCAGGAGGGATGGGTAGGCGAGGAGGATGCTGTGTTCGGCGCGGCGACCTTGCGGGGAGGAGAGGTCGGCGAAGGGCTGCACTGCGCGGAAGTAGACGTCGATGGGCTGCCACAGGAGGAAGAGGACGGTTCCGATTAGGGAGGGGATGAAGCTGAAGAGGAAGTTGGAGGGTGAGAAGCCGTTGGCGGAGGGTAAGGTCGGTAGGTGAGGTAGGAATCCGCGTTCGATGCCCCGGTGGGCGAAGCTGACTGCGACGAAGGCGATGAAGAGAACCAGAATGGTCACTATCCACGCCAGGACGAAGGTGTCCTGGAGGAACCACACCGTCCATCTGTATCGGGTGAATGGGGAGTAGAGACTCCGCTCGAACGCCTCGTTTACCAGGGACCTCTGCTGCTCCAGGTCAAGAGAGTCTGTAGTCAGGAGTGGCTGTTTCTCCCTTGGGTTTTCGGGTTGCTGCAAGGATGGGTTCCGCATAGGCGCGTGCTTCTCGCCGATACCGTAGAATATCTCCGCGTTGTTCGACATCCGCCAGTAACCCAGCCGGAGTCTTCTCGGGGTCACGACATCGCGCACGGCATCTGCCGTCTCCGAACGGTCAAAGTCGTGCAGGACATTCGATCTCTGGATAAGCGGGATCAGATCGGCCAGGGAGACAGGGTCCCAAATCAGTCCGGTGTAACCTCGAGAGAAACGAATCACCAGAAGCAGTAATGCGATAGTCAAAAGCGCGTAGACTACCACCAACGTCCAGCCGACAGCCTGCACTGCGGTCCACCGCCATGTACCTTGTCTGTCAATGATAAAATATTTAGCTTGAAAAAGACAACTCTGAAGGGGTATAGCGAAGAGGTTCGTAAGCCATATCAGGAAAAGAGAAACTCCGACCAACGCCTCGCCATGCTTGAAATGCGAAAAGTCAGGAAGTACAAAATTCCGCGACAAAATGGGCAGGTCATGCAGAATTCGATCATGCTGGCATTCCGATGCCATCATGGAGAAAGGTACCGTGCGATAAACAGCAGCTTGAACGACGAACATCCAGACAATGATGAGGATCGCAAGGAGCTGAGGGAGAAACTGGAACACGAAATATCGCGGACCCCCAAGGCCGTCATAAGTCCACAGCCCTTGCTGTCTCTTCGACCAGACGTTGCAAAAGACAACCCCAGCAATCATGAGAAGGCAGCATAATATGACCAGAGCAAGCGCCCACGGCCGCAGGACAATTGGGACATAGTTGAGACGTGGATAGTGCAGGACATCCGGACTGTCAACCGCGATGAAAACGTCTGGGCCTTCAGAATCCTCGCGAGCAAGACCCGGCCTCCGTTCTTTTTCTTGGTCCGACTGTCTAGGAGGCTCAGCAGGACGGGGGTACTCATCCGGAACGAGGCGTTCGACAGGATAGTCGGCGCTCACAACGGATCCGTGTCTACCAATGCCCGTAACCTCCTCATCCCGCGTCAGCTGATCAATGGCAAACCGGATATATGGCATGTCATCGACCCCAGGAGTCGTGGTTGAATTGCTGTCCATCGTGCTCTGTCGGCGAGGTTCACCCGGGCGTGTGTTGATCGGGGTCACCTGGCTCTCGCCAACACGTAGTGTACTGGCGGTTCCCGGGCGCACATCATTTGTTTCCCTGGTCACCGCCATCTGGGGCAGAGCTGTCACAGTTTCCAAGTCTGGCTGCGAACGACTGACGGACGATTCTCCAGAGGCTTGACGGGACTGGTGCCGGGTCTGGTATCTCACGACGGTGACCTCGCTCGTGTCACTCCGGGTCTCGAGTTGATCATCAACTGAGTAAAAGTCATCCGACGCGGAGACGGACTGTTGGGATTCTGCGTGTTGCAGTTGTGGCCTGCTGGCTGTGAAAGCTGTCAACAATCGTCCGTTCCATGGATCGACCGGTCATCGATTCAACTTACAGTTGACAGATCTCAGGCTGGGCACGCCCGAAGAGGTCATGACTGTGGCGAAGAGAGGGTCAGGACAGGAATTTGGAGGATAACGGCATCACGCCCGCAAAGTCATGGCGAACATTCCTGGTCCTGTAGCCCAGGCGCAGGATATTAATTGCTGGCCTAGAAAAGGCGGCGAGAGAAAGGCGGATATCGGGGAGGCTGGCAGAGGAGGCTGGCTGCCCAGCCACCACGACCGTGGCACATCCCGACTGGTGCATGCAAGGCGACGGGTCGCGCCTAGAGACGTTATTGACCGATAGACTCAGGGACTAAGGTCTTTTTTCAGATGCATGAGAAGCCGAATTATCGAGTCTCCTTACCGGCGCATCGAGATGATGCAAAGCGTGAGCGCAGCGACCAAAAAAAGCAGCCCGCCCCATCTTATCGGGCCATCCCGAGGCACTGAGCCCGGGCCGCCGCGCTTCGTCGCCCGAGAAAATCAGACAGCCTTAAGCCAACGTCTGCTGGATTGACGTGGGAGATCTTTCATAGGGTGTCTGCCTGTGTCAGGTGTCTATAGAACTAACGGTGTGGTTTCCTCGCCTTTTAAGTTTTTTTTTTTTTTCTACTTATTTTTTCCTAGCTCTCCATCAGAGATATGGCAAATTTCAACTCCCTTCCGTTGATATCCCTGGCGTGGTTCTCCATATCTAAAAAAATCCCCGACATCCTATTTTATGATTCTTAAACAGGACTTTACTGAAACTGGAAAATTGTTCGAATGGACCCTCCCTACGTAGCCTCCTAGATAGCCATCTCCGGCCTTCAAACATCTGCATGTGGTTCTTTTTTATTCCAAAGTTTGAGAGACCTGAATGACGGTTTATGGGTAAGACAATAGACTAAGGTTCAATAACCTTGCATGAATTTGTCCCGTTCCTCTCTGGGCGATGCTAGGAATCAACTGAAGCATCCCCCTAACGGACCTCTCCACCAGGACATGTATCCTTCCGCAGCTCGTCGCTAAGAATTATACAGATAAGCCGCAACAACCCCTCCCCATCCACCAGCATTGGCGCTCTGCGTTGCTATCGCCGTATCCGTGCTTATCATCATGTTCGTCACGCTCTTCACATTGGTGCCATACAGGTAAAGTGACGAGGACGAGAGGATCCGGATTGCATTCCGCTGACAATCCCCATTGCAGTTGCCGTTGTTGTTGAAGAACGTCCAGACACACCCGCCGTAGAGGAAAAGGTTCGACGATCCCCGGATGCGCTCGAAGAACGCCATCCGGCACAGCGCATCGTCTCCCCCGCAGTTCGAGAAGTTAGGGTCGCTGGCTATGAGGTTATCCGCCCACGGAACGGGAGCGAGATCGTTCCCGGGACCCTGCCAGTACGGAGTTTCACTCTGCTGCAGTGCGGTGAAGACGTTCGACGCGTACTCGAAATTGTACTGATACAATGTATGGTGCTCAAACCCTGTGCCGATGAGCCAGGTGCCCTTGGTCGCCTCGACCAGGAGTCCACGCCCCGTGGCAATCGTCTGTCCGCGCCCGCCGTCCAGGTCGTGGTCCGCGGTCCAGCCCCACATGTTTTCGATATAGACGGAAGATGTGCTGGTGAGATGGAGCAGGCCCCATGCAGCTTTGCACTGGTCTGGGCTGCCGCCGCAGTTGGTTTGGACTTTGCTGCCTGCGGCGCCGCCGATGCGGAAATGGGAGTTCCAGAGACCGACGGAGCCGGGTGAGGAGCCGGCGATGTTGACTTCAACCTGGAGATGCGTTAGCAGAGGACTCTATAAATTTCTACTTAGCCTTTTGCTAACTGACCAGTTTACAGCCTTGCAAGACATCGGCTACAGTGAACAACATATCGCTGATCTGAGCCACTCCGACATCTCCCGCGTTGCCAACCTGGACCATAGTGGTTGGCGCGTTCGGGTTATAAAAGTTACCGCCGACGGCACTTATGGCAGATGCGTACGCATCACCAAAGATGCGCGAGCCTTCGGGGATGAAAATCGTGTTGGTCACGATATAAGTTCCTGCGGGGAAGTAGATGATCTTGCATCCAGCGTACTGGCTCAGGATCGCATTGATATTTGCCGTATCGTCTGTCGCCCCATCGCCATAGACTGGGTAGCCCGCGACCGACTTGATGTTTATAACGTGGTCGACAGCATATTCCTGGTAAGTTGGAGGGGCCATTGTGAAATACTTCCCATTGGAAAGCAGTGCCGACGATCGCGGAGTGGTCACGGTCTGTCCAGATGCATATTGCTTATTGGGATTTCCGGAAGTATACTGGAGGATGTGTGAGCCATATAGGTCTAATTCCAACGGCCCAAGCAGCATTGTCACTTACCAGATTCCCATGCACCCAAGTGTCTGCTACGTTCCCACTAAGCACAGCGTTCCCATTTAGGGTTACAGTATTCCCGCTATTCTGGATGTTCTCAAGGATGATCGAATTCCCTGCATTTCCGGAATCGTAGGAACTGATCAAAGTGCCGATGCTGGCGCCGCTTGAATCTATCACGGTCAACGAACCGGATGTCCCACTGGCATCAATTCCAGTAGCGGCATTTTCGAAGTGGCAGCCCACGAATACAATATCAGTTCCGCCGGTAACCACTCCTGTCGTGGCCCCTATAAAGGTCAGGCCTTTAAAGACCCATTGTTGGCCACTCAACCTCATGCCAACGACGCCGCCGTAGAAGGTGAGATCGTTCTATAATTCGGTTTTAGCATTTTGATCAACATACATGCAATCTTTTCATCTCACAAGAATAATATTACTATTGTAGTCATATTGCGTACTTAGCCCCGTGTGCCCGGTCGAATAATTCGGCATCCGAAACACCACGTTCGTAAGCTGTGTCGCTTGACTGACAGTCCAGTCCAGGAGCGTGATGCTTTTGGACGGATCGATAGCTGTAGAATCAATAACGATGTTCTTAAAGGCAATATAGAAGTTGATCGTCCCGCCATGGTTCGGGTCCTTGCCGTAGATGATATGGTCGTTGGGGAAGTTCGCGCTCGCCTTCAATACGGGAGGGTTGAGCGGATCGCCCACAAACACTGTCCCGACGTACAGCTGGATGCTACCTTCCATTAGGTATGTTCCCGCTGGCAAGTACACGACAGCGGGCTGGCCGGTTGTGCCCATGGAATTGGAACTTCGGTCAGGGCCGTTGGATGCTCCGGCTTGATATCCCGTTAGCATAGCGCACTGGTAAATCTATATATCTACCATGTGATGTGCTGTATGTACCAGTAATCGCATTCTGAATAGCACCAGATGCATCCCTGGACCCCGTGTTATCCGCCCCGAAATCTGTGACCACGTTCCTGAAGACCTTGTAGTTGCCCTTATACGACCCATCCATGAACGACGACTGGCCATTGTGGGCGATAGCTTCGTACCAGAACTGGGACGACCCAGGCGTCAGGCCGGAACAGGTGGCTTTCCTAGAAAGAACATCATCAAGGATGGGAGTCTTGGGCGCATCTAGATGGACCCATGGCTGGGCAGATTGGTTTTGGATGGTGTACGGGATTCCACTGCGGATGAAGATTTAAGTCCTTGGTAAGTGCATATACTTCTAAGCTTTTCCGGAGAAAGCCAAGATATTCGGATGATGAAGAAGAAACTCACGACGGACGAGGGACATAGTCTAATGGAGAGTATCTGACGGAATCTCGAGCAGGTAAGACGTTAACGGCTTCACCATCGCTTAGATCTAGGCCTAGACCTAGACCGTTCGGAAGCGCCGTTGCAAGCCTCCAGCTGCACCCGGAGAGAAGGATCAGACACAACTGAAGTTTTGTCATGATTATTAGTATATAGATATTTAGATAAAGGGTATTATGTGCGATACATACGGCACTCCCGCAGGGAAAAAAGCGATTTATAAAAAGCTAACTTGCAGACTCCTGGATCAAACAAGACCCCGCTCTCCCTTGTCATTATTTCAAAGTCAGTGACATCGCTCGGAGGACTAGCTGATATCCTGTTCGGAGTACATGATCGATCCAGTTAGATGGAAAGACTTGGGAGGACTAGTAGAGTGACCCTTCCTGTAACACTAAGTCGTAACCCTGGGATACCCCCGATGGGCAAGTTGTCCACCACGTGTCGGCCTCCATCATGGGATTATGAAATACAGCCAAGGTGCAATTTATGTCCTAGCTAGGTAGTTATCTGTTAAGCAAATTCCAGTTATAATAGAAGGATCGTTCGGACCAGGCCTTTTCTGCGCAGACCGTGCCTTATTGATGGATGATGGTTGGCGAGGATCTGGCCGGGCCGATAGGAACTGGAGAAACACCAGTTGCCCTTGCTGGTCGGGTACATGTACAGAGTGCTCCGCCCCTGGCTGAACGTGGTAAAGAATCGGTGACAGAGGACGAATAAAGAACTCAAGAGTAGCACTGGAACGTGCAGCGAGATGATCTGGGGTAAGAGGCCCCATAGGGCCCAGAACCAACCAGGACCCACTGAGTGTCGGAGCTTCGGGGAATAAGTTGATAGCGATTCGTACGTTCCCTCTCCCTCTCCATTTTCGTGTCGTATGAGTCCGACAAGCTTATGCAGATAGGTAGTAATGATGTGCAGGGGTGAGAGCAGGTGGGCCATCAGAGACAGGACAATTGGGGCCTTGTGAGGGAATTGAGGGAGAATGAGATCAGAAAGCACGAATGTAGGGAAAGGCACGGATCTTCTCTCCATTAATGGGAAATGAAAACGATAAAAGATCAAAATATCAATGCCACGTGTTTCAAATATGGTGATTTGGAGAGCTTGTTGCGGAGCGACACATAGACTAAAGCCGGCAAATGAGTTATGCTATTCGTAGTCGAAATAGATGACTATAGTTACAAGGCTACATAATAGTAAGATCCAAGAATATAAAATGATGTGCTTGAAACCAATTATAGTATAGTTACTAAATTATTCTGAATGATTTTTATGGATATAGTCCTAGCACTTAATACTTTCGACAGACAACCCTCAATAGAAATGTATTTTAGAGGCCCAGCTCACCTTCAGTGTTTACCACTGCATTTTTACGCCTGGGAACTCAACCCAGGAAATTACGTAGCTTCAGACAAAAGAATTTCCTTTCTTTTAACAAGTTTAGGGATTCCCAGTCTGCTTTTCTCATCGCGTTCCCGACGAAAGGATTCCATTTGTTAATGTGCTTATCGATTGTTGACTCTGGGGGTTGCGTATCTGTCCTGGGAACTCTTCGGCCCCACGCTTCTTCAACATTGTGACTAACTCGTCAGCCTGTTCTTTTTGTATCGGGTCTATGTCTCTCCTTTCGGAAACTTCCTGTAGGATGGAGAGTGCAGACTGTTAACGTCTGCGCCCTTCCAAACTATCAGCTTAATGATTGGCAATGCCTTATCAACGCCTAGAGTGCTGCAATAAAGATCGCATAGCAAAGTCTCCAAAGAGCTCCTTCCATTAAATTTCTCATTGGGATCGACACATGCCCCAACAAGATCTCGATTATTTCCTGGTCAAGTGGCTTCATCACGCTAAGGACCACTGAATTCACGCAGGCATAGCCAAGCAGTGGCAGTCCTCGTGGCCAGATCAATGCAGATCCATGCTTCCAGAATTGCTCCTTCACGTACATGGTGAATCCAACATTGAGAGCGAATGCGAGAAATGTATTACGTGGAGCAGGAACCTGTCCGGCGCTCGGGATCCACTCCACGGCAGCTTCCTGATATACGCTCTCTATGAGAGTGTCTTCGTAGTGGCTCATAATTCTTCTCTCCTTTTCTTTCAAAGAAATGTCCAGAACACTGTCTGCTGTATGCAACAGCTCTTCCTCTGCTGCGCGTCCAGTAAACTGCTCCACTTTCAGAGTTACATCAACCATCTCACGGACGTAACAAGAGACGCGCGCACTCGTTTTCATCCGAACCACACATGACCGGAGGAGAGCCGAATAGGCATCAAATTCAGTGCGCATGGTTCCTTTTTCTATGTCCATCCATACGTCGGGCTTTTCCAAGAAATCCGCGATACTTCGGTGTAGGTATAGAATTTCAGGGTTGCCATGCACAGTCCATTGTCCACTGCTAATCCGTTCTACTGGCTTTTCCAAGTGTCCCTCGATATCTTCTTCTGGTTCTTCGTCACTCTCGCTGTCCCTGGGCCGATGCCGGAGTTCAAGCAAGCCTGCACAGCAGCTCTTTAGACGAGCCTTTGTCTCCTGAGCCCTGGCCTTGGCTTCATTTTCTGAGAGGCCTGCGTTCAACACAAACGCTGTATCCTCTTGTGCAAGTGAGAGCCCCATAGCGGTAAGGTTGGAAAGCTGCAATACCGTGCGTGACGTGTCCATTTCTCTAGAGGCTCGAACGGTTTGGAAGAGTTGTGAAAGCTGAACTCTATAGATTGGTGGAACCTGGTTGAGCATATGTCCAGTCTATAAAAGTGTTGTGGGGACTTTCAGTGTATATCCATTCAAAAGTTCTCTGGTGCTCTAGCGTGATGTCCTCACAGCGATCATCAATACGCCTAAACCAAAGAAGCTTCGTGATGCTTTCACTGTCTGCTTCGACTATGGGCTTCTGGAACTGAATACTGGGTAGTTGCTTCAGGAGTGATGGCAGGCCTCCGACAGCGTTCAAAATCTCTCGATGCCTTCGTGCCGCCAGAGCATCGTTACTATCCAGTTTCTGATCAACCCTTTTCGTTTGGATTTGCAGATCTGTTCTCGAGTTTGCGTTATGAGTTAGGATTGCTTGTATAATTTCCCTCGTTGCTCTATCTAACGCTGTCAGACGGCAATCGTTCTGGAGGGCAACCGCGTTCATGTCCATCTTGTGGGACACCACAACTCGGAAGTGCTGCTCGTTGCGGATTCTCTCTAGTCTATCTATGGTCTCGTCGATCTTCGTCTTGTTCAGAACAGCGTGGAGAGCCTGGATGGGAATTTTCCATCTTCCGCCCTCCCCTGAGGGCTTCAACCTGGACAATTGGCCCAGCAACTCGTCGGAAATCTTCATGCTTACCTTTGACAGATTTTCCAGATCCTGGCCACAACGTACTACTATAGTTGAAGAACTCATGGAAACGAGGCTTCTCCTACCAACTCATCCTCTGAACGCCGTGCGCCTGAGGTTAAGCTCGTCATGGATTTTTCCAATTTCTTGATCAGTGTCTGAAGGTCCTTCGCCACAGTCTCAATGTCCGTATGATACGTAGTCGTTCCTGCATTTTGAATTTCATTAAATTTCGAGAGAAAGTTCACAGGAAAAAAAAAATAGACCACCTGGAATACATTTGCAACGATGCTGAGTGCTGCAAATGCTTCCACGATGGCTGCGCCACAATGTGAATTTTATTTTTCTTGGTTTCTGGCGACCGAAGATCCTCAAAATCGTGAACTCAACGTGGTAATATCTTCAGAGCAAACATGAACTGTACCTTTTTAACGTATAAAACCGATTTAGAAAGGACAGAAGGATTCGGGAGGCGGGGGGTTAAGATCTGCAGTTGAGGCTGCGACCCTCTCTATCTCGCCAGCTGATTACTGATGCTACATCATAGATCTAAATTGAAATCACAGGAGGGCATATTCCTTGTATGAGGGCGATTTCGTTCTGACGTGGCACCAACTGAATAGCTAGTTAGTTGCTGGACATGATTCATCTTGCTAACATTTCTAACCAGGCGACAATGCAATGACTTTACCGAAACCAGGTACTCAGTATCAGGGGGCACCAAGTGGAATTAGGGAGGCGTATGCAGCGGAAATTAACACTGTTTACAGAGTCGACTGATCAAACCGAGTGTGTCAGCACATAGATAGTTTATTTCCACCAAAATTATTACTAGCATTAAAGCTGACATCCGTTGTTTGTCCACCCTCTCTCTCTATAGCTAGTTTTTACTCGATCGGAAACTAGTCACTTCCAACATCTTTATATGTCATATTATATATATACGTATATAGAAGGCACATTGGGAAAAATATAAATAACAAGTCTTCCCCTCAGAATCTGCAACGATTCCATTCTTAGTTGCAAACATTTTATATCAGAAATTTCTCATTTACAAAACAGCTCTGCTAACATTTTATTGGAGAACGCGTTTAACGGGAATCTTGTGTCCTTCAGCTTCGAAGGCGCGCCGAAGGAGAATTGTTGTTCTCATGACCATTCCGGCCTCGTCGTCGAACCGCCAAATGAGCCCGTAAAAGGTCGCGGGTAATAATAGATATACCGTTTACCTCGAGTTATACACGGAATCCTTAGGGCAGCAAGACCATGCTTAGAGAAGTAGGTGTAGGAACCTTGGAATATTGTAAGAAGTCTTCTAGGTGGGATTGTTTTAGCGTAGAATTGCGAGGTACGCATATTATGTAAATTCTAGAAGCAAGAGAGCGCTCTCTGCATACTATTACGGAGTATCTATCATGCGATTCCCATCGGTCCTGCAGTAGGTGGAAGCCACAGTGACTTACGTACTCCGTCAGTGGCAATGGTTAAGTTTGTACTGGGATCCTGTCTGTCGGTAGGTTAGCCAAGGTACTAGTAAGTCAAGTATGCTCTTCTTGGGAAGAGAGTTAAAAAATTTCTGCTTTGTGAATTCGTCATGCCCATTCGTTGCGCCGTTCTAAGGCATCACAGCCTTGGTCAGGCCAAGAGCGGTCGGCGGTAGCGAGGCTGTGTTCCGACAAAGATGTTGGCATCGCACAGGCTGTGTAACCCGTGCGCCGTAGACCTGCTATATGTATAAGAGGAAGGAAAGCCTGGCTCTTGAGCTATATTTCAGCATGGCTGGACGAAGTACTCCGTATGTAGTCGCATGGAGCAATTCGAGAGGTTTTCATAGTCCAGTTCTGGAAAGCCCGTCAGATTATCTTTGCTCAGTGGCGATAGTCGCCAGGGCATCTTGGAACAAATAATGAACGAAACGGGAAGGAGACTGGGGCCTGATAAGTACTGCAGGAAACACCGCTAACGCAAAACGGGTGGGAAATACTCCATCAATTATGTAGGCATATTGAAGTTCAGGCTAGCTGCTGAACATTGTCCAGGGTGTCCATTCAACTTGTAGGACTTCAGGAAGCCGGCAGCTTGAAACGTAATTCGTAAGCGAATTACATCCATGTCAATCACGATTGGAATTGACGGTATTGCGTAGTGACTGGCCAAATAGCTGCCAGGTTGAGACTAACACAGCGTCGTGTCAAGGTGACTTCTCTGGGCGGCGGATAGGACGTCGAGACGGGGCCGGTGATACGGATGATGATCGACAGGGAGACAGTGTGGATCGTCGGAGCCAGTTTCAACGAAAAGCTGCTCTGGGGATAATGAAACTATACGCAGGAGTACCGAGTATGAAGGTAGAAAAGCTGCCAACTTGCATCGGAGCGGATTCACATAGTTACATAGTGTCTTCCCGATAGCGTTCCATCCCACAGCATCCGCGATCTTGCAAAAGGCGACAGGTGGATCTCCTTACGGAGTCGTCCATCATCCACGAGACTGGGGGAGCAGAGCTGGTGGGGTCCAACGGTTGGTTATTATTAGGCGCTTCACATGGACGACTGAGCAGCAACTCAGCCACTCTGGAGACTGCAGCTTCTGTCGTGCATCTGCAGCAGGATAGGACGCAAGGACAAGCACAAGAGCGCCTACTGCAAAGGAGTTCGGTCGAAGAGCGAACAGCGGCGTTTATCCTCTAGGAAGACCCTGGAGCGCGCCGTTCTCTGCTCCGTCCCTTATAGTCGTGCCCCAAGACTCGCAATTCTGGTTCGTCTCCACATTGCGACTCCTCAACTGTCGCATCCTCCGCCTCAGCCCCCCTCGATCTCTCGTCTCAACCGCATCCCTCTCTGGCTCCCTTCTGTTCTGTACATCTCCATTCCTGCATCTCCGGCAGAGCCAGAGAGATCCTGTTCACGACGCCTTTACTACCCCTCTCTCCACGGGTCTGGTTCGCACGTCATCCATTGGTATCAGCGACTCTACCGCGCGAGATTACGTCCGGTGCCTCCATCCCCATGATCCGCCCAGCTGCGTCTTCCTCGACCGCGCACGTCGCTGTCCGTTCTCATCTCGTTGAATAGGTCTCTTTGTTCCGTCGAGCCTCGCGCGCTCGCTGAGCCTGCTCCGACATGGCGATGCTTCTGAAGCCCGCGACGCCGCTCACGATTCTTCTCTTCGCGGCCTTCGTGCTCCTGCTCCTCTCGGTGCTTTCTACTCCCATAATAAAGAGTATTCCTCTAGGGACGTTCGAGAATGTCGACCTTGGCGTTTTTGGATACTGCAAAGGCAATGAGTGCAGTAGAGTTCGTGTAGGATACAGCACAGGTTCACATTGCCTCCCTTGCGTTCATGTCCGACCCTACTGATTCCCATGGCGCTTAGATGGTCTATTCGGAAGCAGTGAAGGCGACGGGGACTTCAACCTCCCTTCCAGCGCCCGCTCGTCGCTCTCCTCAATTCTAATTGTCCACCCTGTCGCAGCATTTCTTACTCTGATCTGCCTGTGCTTAGCCGCCGCGGCCCATTTCCATGCTCCGTCCCATTCGCCTCGCTACCTTCTTGGTCTTTTGATTCTCCTCCTTCCGACACTCCTTGTTTCGCTGCTCGCCTTCCTTGTCGACATTCTTCTCTTCGTTCCGCATATGCAATGGGGAGGATGGATTGTGTTGGCAGCCACTATTCTGTTGGTCACCTGCGGCGTGGTTACCTGCGCTATGCGGCGTACGCTAGTGAGTCGCAAGGCCAGGAAGAGACGCATCGCGGAGAATGCCGAGATGAACGGGGAGAATTTCTACAATCGCCAGAATGCTGCAGCGGCTGCTGCTTTCGCCAAGGCGGAGTCACCTCCGCCATTAGGCTCAGAGCTGAAGACGCCTTTCGTTACCCGTGCTCCAACCTCAGAAACTACTCCCGCGTTTGCAACTTTTGAAACGTCTAATGGATCCCCCGACGATGATCGCGTTCCTCTGAACTCAGGAACACCTAACATGCTGAACGGTCCTCGGAGACCAGATGATCAAGACAATCGATACGGACCCCCCGGACGTGGAGACGACCAGCCCTACAACGTGCCACGGGATGACTTTGGCAATCCGCTTCCGTTTGGCTCTTACGGACCAGGTCAGGGCATGCGACCTGAACCCTCAGATCCAAGGTTGCGGAACCAATATTCTGACGGCAGCATGGGCCCTCGAAGAGGAGGGCCGCAAGGGTTTGGTCCTCGTGGAAGAGGGGGCTATCCCATGAGAGGCGGTTATGGGAGAGGAGGGCCATATGGCCCAGGCCCGTATGGTCCTCCAAGAGGTCCTCCAAATGCCAGAGGCGGGCCAATGGGACCTATGCGTGGCGGGCCTCCTGGTCCTGGAATGATGATGGGGAGAGGTCAACGTGGACCGCCGCCAGGCTACCCTAGAGGGCGAGGTGGCGCTCCCAGAGCTTACGATCCATACGGACCCGGACCAAGGCCGCAACTCCCTCCAAACGCGCCTAGATATGAACTCGATGACCTAGCGGGAGGTGACTACGGTTACCAATCTCGTGGTCCGCCGGGCGACGGACCACCACGGCGTCCCTCGCCTGGCGCGATTGGGATGGACATGCCACCAAATTCCGGTGCCCCAGTTGGCCAAGCCATTGAAATGACCCCTCAAGCGAGCAGTCCCAGCCCGGACCAGATGGATAACCGTGCCAGAGGCGATTCCAACGCTCAGGGAACGACAAGCTCACAACAACAAACCCTTCTCGCCCCACCCACTCAAGACGAGGTTCAGAGCCCTACAAGCGTCTATAGCGACCAATTGTAAGAATTCCATCTTTGTGTTATGCGAGTCTCCCTGCTAATCACTGTACTAGATCCTATGTACCACCGCGCGCGGGTTGGACTGGGGCCCGTGACCAGACCTCACCTGCTCCCCTTAACGAGCAGTCACCTGTTTCACCAGTATCCCCAATCGCGGAGGAGCGGAATCTGACCCATTTGCCGCCACCCACCCGTCCTGCTTCGGATTACTATGAAGATATAGACCCGAGATTTCTAGAGAGCCCACCGCCTGCTCCAAGTGACATCTCAGTGCCAGCTGCACTTATACCGGGCCCTCCTGGTGAGGCTAAGTTGAGCAATCCCCACGATGGTCAGCCTGGGCGGCCGCGTTCACCGAGCGAAACGAGTCACTTCACCTCAATATCGGAACGGGGGATAAACCCGATGTGGCGTCCGCCGATGCCGGCCAGTCGTATTATACAGCAGCAGAGACAAGACATGCTGTTGGGGAACAATCCTGATTTCGACCTCCAGGCTGGAAGGGGCCGGGGTGGTGCTGTTGAACGTGGTGGACGGATGCCAACGTTTCGAGGCGATGGAAGATACCCTGTTCCTTGAGCCATTACCCAATTCTTTCATGAGAATTGTTCTTTAATCATGGAGGCTGTCCTCTGAAACGAGGAATATCCGATGTTGTGAGGTGATTGTTCAACTCTGGCGTCTTCCGTTCTCCTGCAATGTGGTCATTTTCCACAATGACTGGTTGCGATTTTCTGGGTTGATCCCATTTGCACATATTCTTTGTGGGGTTGTCAGTCTCTTGAATCTTCCGGTGAGGATTCATCTTTTGTACATTCGTCCCCGTTCATGGCTTTTCTGCGCGTCACCTGCTGGTCATGGTCATTAATTCTTTCTACCTGTGTTTCGATATCCAGGCGATCTTGTCTTGCGGTGCTCATTTTGTGATTTCACATCTTTTTTCTCCAGGGAGTCCTTGAGCCTGGCCAGAAAGATAGGAAGGCGGGTGACAGTCCTTCTATCCTGGTACGGAAACTTTACTTCCATGGAACAACCATCATCCTCGTCTAGAATTGGATTCCGCGTCCAGCCTTTTTTTTGTGAGGGAAGTTTTCTGGTTTCTCATGAGGGTATCTTCACCACAGCAGTTCCTTATGTCAGCCCTTGTGCGATTTCCTGCAATTCCATACCCCTCAATCACACAGCATCCGGAATTCAGCTTTCAGAATCATTATGTTTCAGTAATTTGTCCTCGTTAATCCTCCACTGTCTCTTTCCCATCTATCTCATTGTATTGCGACTGTCATCCCAACAAACAGCACACGGCAGCTGGACTTAGAGATCGATCGAAATGTTTCATTCTAAAATTTGTGCCCGATCTAATACGTGTGTTTATTATGTACCTATTTAGATACTGTACATATCTGCATTCAATGACGGGGCACTTTTGGCGTTACCACCAGAAAAAGCTAACTTGCTTTTCAGGTGGTCATTAGACCACCGCTTATTTTTCTAAACTCTTCCAATATATACCAGGTTGTTCTTCAGGATTCCGGATCTGGAAAGAGACAGCGACCAGCAGAGAAAAGAAATGTGCAGCGACATAGTACAGTTTCCTTTCTGGATACCATGGAATAAAGTCCAGTTTTGAGCCCTTGGTTGCGCAAACTGTCTCAATAAAAGATAAGGCAATAAACAGGGTTGGGTCAGCTTGAAAACACCTTTCACAGTTGACAAAGAAGGTGCGAAGGCGCGTTGGGTCGCGTCATCATTTCCAGTATCCTTTGCTTACAATCGGACCACAACACCAGATTTCGGCGTATCTGGTCTTTGTGTTTTGTCCAGATGTCACAGGTAATTTGTGTCCCCTCTTGGGGTTGTGGATCCTTTATATACATTATCCTGCCGATAAGCTGCGCCTTTATCGTGTACTGTTTTGATTATTCTGGAGTCACCAGCAGCAGCTGAGAGGCTGCCAGCACGTTATTCTGTATCTGATGTCTGTCAAAATGGCACTTGGCGTCATTTTTCTTGCTATCGAACGATTTATGCATCTTTCCTTTCATTTCCTTTTTCTGTTTATCCACCCCTTCTCCCTCCTGGAGTCCCCCCCTTTTAACGTGCCATCCCCATCTCAGACTCCCGAGATTCTGTTCTATTCATCGCGTCTTAAATTAAAGCTGCAGCAATAATAGCCTGAGGTCAACCTTGATTTTCCATGCTGCGCGCTACGCAGCGTTCGTCCGCCTTCGCAAACGTCACAAGTGCAGGAAATATTGGAAAGTCCTTCGCGCCTGGCTCGACCAACATGGCTACAACCACGGCAAATGTTCTCAAACAACATCTGGCTCTGATCTCACGAAAAGATGGGGAGTCCTCGCAAGCCCCTTTCCCTGGAACGGATAAGGTTCGTCTTGAGGAGGTCAAGAATGCGCCGCTGTTTTCTGCTGGGGTGAAGAAGTTTATCCAACTATCCATCACGGATACAGGCTCGATCTATCCGCAGTATGGATTGATTGGACTGCGCTTGGAGACCAATACTGGAGATGAGTCACGCTCAGAAAAGGAGTCGAGGAAAGCCACAGATAATCTTGTCTACGCCAACATCACAACTCCTTGGTCTACCTTCATCTGCGGTAGCCAGGGTAGCGGGAAGAGTCATACTCTTTCCTGTCTCCTTGAAAACGCACTTCTGTTACCGTCGATGGTCGGAAAACTTTCACGTCCCTTGGCCGCAATCATATTCCATTACGACAAATTCACAGCCTTTTCTAGTACGCAGCTCTGTGAGGCTGCATATCTCTGCTCTGCCGGGATCCCGGTCCGCGTCTTGGTGTCTCCAAGCAACTTCACCGCGATGAAGAAATTGTACAGCAATATGCCTGGGATATCATCCAACGGACCAAAGCCGAAGGTCGTCCCCTTGTATTTCCGAGAGGATGACCTGAACATTTCAATGATGAAGACGCTCATGGCGGTAGGGGATGAGACACCGCTGTACATGGAGGTGAGATATACTCCTACCTAATATCAGAACTATCCTTAGAAGCCCTCAATGACTGATCAAACTGCCCAGGTCGTGACAAAGATTCTTCGTGAGATGGCCCAAGCAGCTCAAGGATCCGCTGGATTCAATTTTGCCAGATTCAAACAACTTCTTCACGATCAAAGATTCATAAAGGGCCAGATGGGTCCTCTGAACTTGCGCTTGCAATTGCTCGAATCTTTCCTCCAGAAGGGCAAACAAAACACAGTACCAGGAGACATATGGGAGTTCAAACCTGGAACCCTAACAGTTGTTGATCTTAGTTGTCCATTTGTCGAGGAGGCCGATGCTTGCGCGCTGTTCAATATCTGTCTCTCGCTGTTTATGGAGCGTCGCAGCGAAGGGGGTCGGCTGGTTGCCCTCGACGAGGCGCACAAGGTGAGTATCGATACCACCTCCCAGATCATCGATTGCTGCAGTACAATGGGGTTACTTTTCTCTTGATACTAATGCTTAGATGTCAGTTCCTGAGCACGAATACAGCCGAGGCTACAGGGTTTACCGATACCCTGCTATCCCTTATCCGGCAGCAACGGCATCTCGCAACACGAGTTGTCATCGCAACGCAGGAGCCGACTTTATCGCCCGGCCTTCTGGATCTGTGCAACGTGACTATCGTGCACCGTTTTACGTCGCCCGCGTGGTACAAGACGCTCGAGCACCACCTGGCCGGAGCGCTTCTCGGAAAGCGCAAAGAAGGAAGCAAGAGCGCAGCGGATGATTCGAAGGATCTCTTCGAGCAGATCGTGAGGCTTGGGACTGGAGAGGCGTTACTGTTCTGCCCAACTGCGATGTTGGATGTTGTCTCCCAGGTCTCGAACGAAACTTCTGCTACACTGAAGAATGGCAGCGATGGAGAGCCTGAAGAGACAGAAGAAGATACAGCCTCGTCCTCATCGGTAAGCTTTGTGTTTGCATCCTCCAAAGTCGTGCAGGAACTAGGGACGAGATATGTCACGATCAAGGTGCGACAGAGGGTGACTACAGATGGTGGACGGAGTATTCTTGCGGAATAACTGCTCTGCATTGATTCATCTTCCGTCTTCATGTGACTGTTGCGAATACTGGGCAGTGATTTAACTCTCTTTGCAAGGAAGATTAGTTGTAGTTTGGAGATCGATTTCGAAGTTGGGATTTCTGCAGTTCCGTCAACGCAGGTTAGCACTTGGTACACTGCAATGGATTTCCTGTCCACCTGGCTACTTGCGTTATTATTACTGATTGAGTACATGGTGTGTTCATTGTCAATTCCAACAAAACCATTATTGAAGTCTGTTCTTGTTTCTGCTTGATCAGGTACTTAATGTGGCAAGTAAAAAGGTAAATATCTCGCACCATTCTTTATCGACTGAAGACCTAATCATCGTCTTTGAAATTACCTAGCAATAAGTGAGAGCTAGGCAAATAAGTAATGAAAATCTCCTTTGATGTCTATGTGTCGCTGCTATTACGGTGTTGAGAACAACCGCCACGTGATACTGTAGAAATGACGTAGAGGCTTCGGGTCAGTCCAGCGTAGGGTCGACAATGCTTGACCGCGGGACCAGTACCTCCTAATGGTCGATTACACAGTCTGATTATTATGCTCAGCTTAGGTTAAGAAAAGGAACGATTCCAGAACTTGTTTCCTGCCATGCTGAACTGGTATTCTGTTAGCACTGATGTATTGAAAGCCCCGTTCCATTATCGAGATACTTATTTTCTCGTTGACAAAAACACAGTCCCATTCCCCACACAGAGAAGTTTCCAATCTTATGGCAAACTTGCCCCAGTTTGACTGACGCCTGCTGTGGAAAAGATGGTTGAAAAGATATTCAACGCTGTCCAAAAAATTACTTCTAATCTAGCATACCGTTACTAAACTTGTTTCCATATTTCACCGTGTTCACCACAGCCCAACATGAATTACCCGGACCTTGATCAGCCTATCGTTGAAGAGGCGAATATCCTCGATCAGCCGACAGACGAAGCTGCTGTGCGAGAACATTTGGCTGATGAGGAAAGCGTCCAAATGGAGCAAATGGCGCACTATCTGCAGCCGGCGAGATGGTGGCTTGCCAGTTCTGCGATCCCTTTGCTGGCTGTACGTTGCTTAGTATTGATCCTAACGATTGGAGACATAATTTTTTGATATCCAAGTGGCATACTGATGTATTCATACCAGGGATCGTTTGGGCCGATGGCAAATGCTTTTAGCATCTGCTCGCTCAGTCAGCACTGGAGATTCGAAATCCCCCCAGGTCAGAACCATAGGATAGATATAGATGATCCAGATTGGTTGGTACCTATGCAGATTTTTCCATCATAGACGAGGCATAAAAGCTTACTCTACCTGACAGGGTCATCGCCATCAACGCCGTCTCTCTAGCCGCTGCTATAATATCAAACCTCTCACTTCTTATGAACATGGCTCGGAGAATTTCATTTGCTGTGGCACAGCCGATCACTATCATAGGGTGGTATATATCGTCCGTCTTGTTGATCTGTCTGCTTGCAGTCATCTCAGCTCACATGAAGTTGCCCGTCAATGCAAATCGCGCTCTCACCCAGGCATATTATTATGGCGCAATAGCGGCTGCAATCTACTTCTTCATTGCATCAATGTTGATCGTCACCATGTACGGAGCATATAAAGGCCATTACAGCAAGGAGTTTAAACTCACCCCAAGCCAGAGGACTCTCATGCTTCAGACTATCATCTTTATGGTGTATCTACTGGGTGGCGCAGCAGTATATGCACATGTTGAGAAGTGGAGATACCTCGATGCGTTATACTGGGCAGACTTTACACTTTTCACAATTGGAATCGGCGAATTCTCGCCCAAAACGCACTTGGGTAGAGGACTGCTGTTTCCGTATGCGGTGGGAGGTATCATTAATATCGGTCTGGTTATCGGGTCAATTAGATCGCTTATGGTTCAAAAAGGGAAGAAGAAATTGACTGATCGCCTAACCGAGAAGACCCGCAGAGCTCTGGTCAAAAGAATCTTCGATCGCAATAGATGTTCATTACATCTAATCGAAAAGGGCGATGAATGCCGCGATATGAGCGAGAGTGATAGGCGGAAACAGGAATTCATGGCGATGCGAAAAGTGCGCAAGATTGCCGCCGCAGAGCACAGGTGGCTTTCGCTACTTATCTCATTGAGTGCATGGCTGATGCTGTGGCTTCTCGGTGCGGTTGCGTTTTGGCGGTCTGAGAAGAATCGGGGATGGACCTATTTCGAAGCGTTATATTTCTCATATACGTCTCTTTTTACCATCGGATACGGTGATGTATATCCGGTAAGCAACTGGGCCAAACCATTCTTCGTCTTCTGGACTCTCCTCGCTGTCCCGACAGTGACCATGGTTATCTCCAATGTGGGCGATACCATCGTCAGATCGATCCGCAACCTGACGATCTATCTCGGGGAGGTCACAATTCTTCCCGGGGAGAAATCCGTTACAGAAAGGCTCAAGGATATATTCCGCAAAGGAGAGAAAGAAATTGCCCTGGAGGAGAATGGTGAGAAAGACCCCTCTCGAGAGGATCAAGGTAATGATCAAGATGAGAGCCAGGCCATGGAACGCGTGGGAGGGGTTATGGAAGCGGAGGAGCTTAGGGAGGAGGAAATCGCGCGGAAACGGGGCGATATTGCTGCCGAGAATATTCACCATTATCAGTATCTCCTCGTACATGAGCTTCGGAAGATGTTCAGGTATGTGAAAAGCGGTCAGCCGAAGGAGTTCGGATATGATGAATGGGAATATTATCTGCGACTTATTGGCGAAGATGAATCCGTCATTACTTACCATGGAAACCCGCCCGAGGACAAGGATGGCTTGTCAGAGGAAGAAAGGGCCGCACGAGGAGTTCAGGAAAGTGATGAACGCGAAAAGAAGGCCAGGTGGAGTTGGATTGATCACACGAGTCCGCTGATGGGAGATAAAGACGAAGCAGAGTGGCTTCTGGAAGCTCTGGCTGAGACCTTGGAGAAGGAGTTAAAGAGGCTGAGCGAGGAATATCGGGCACGGCAGCAGGAGGAGGAGTCTAAAGAGGAGTCTAGTAATTCCAAAAAGCCTTCCACAAATGGGGAGTGATCTGGCTTTCTTTGCCGGCATTGAATATTTTGTTCGAAGGTACGCTCTTCAAATATATATATGCAAGATGGGATGGCGATTGTCCCTTCCTTGACGGTCTTTCTATTTATGGCTGAAATGGAAAGAACCGGTTCACAGGTATTGTGTCCCAGGACAGAGGATGTACACGTTACAGGCACATGAATTACAGAATATTACATGTTCGAATAAGAAGACCTGCTAATTAAGGTGAGTACCGAGAGAAGCTACCTATTTTTGAATGTGGCGTGAGTTGAAAGGTTAGATACGAACAGATCTTCTGATTTCCTTTGCTCTACTATCTATGTTGAAGCTACTTCACTCAGAAGATACCATGATAAGCCTTTTGAGTCGAAATCTCAAGTCGCAGACATGTCTTATGTTAAAAATATATTGACAACGTACTTTCTCCCTTTTCCCCTCACGGCAGCTGTTTGCTAGTTGATTGACACTTTCTTCGATATTCCCTTTAAGTGAATCTCCAAGGCAGTAGGTTTCCATTTCCTCGACAACTATCATCTCGCTTAGCTAACAGTTTCCAATGAGATGGCAGAGGTTGCACAGGATCTGGATGCTCTCTTCTCAGACTTCTATACCCTACCCTTCCGACTGACGTCGGAGCTACAATGTCTCCATCGCCACTTTCACTATCGCTGGTAGTGACGTAAACGACAAGGAGTATAAGTACAACCTCGGAGTCATCCATCCAGCTTGTGGATACAGTAATTCCGTCGATAGTTACGTGCAAAAAGCTCGTCTACTTTATCTTCATCAACTTTCATGACTACAACCACGCAATCAATGCTGACAGGGACAACATCTTCTTTTCCTATTTCACTGGCCAGAATTTATGTGCCCAAGATGCTGGCACTTCCATCTTCAAGCCCAGCAGTAGAGCCTAGATTTATCCTTCCTTCAGATCTCGCCATGGTTGTCCCTCTTCCCCCCTATAGAGCACCCTCGATCCAACATGGCGTCCCGGGGCATCTAAACCACCAACCACTATCTTGGTTCTCAGTATCATTATCGGATTTCTCTTTTGCACAGTCGTACTTGGCTTGTTGTTGTACAGACGGAATCGAAAACGTTTAGCCCGTGAACGACAAAAGAACGATTTGTCTAGAAAGGGGGATTGCAAAATGGTTACATGCCTGATATCGTTGATAGTAGAGCTGAAGTGGATAGAAAATGGCTTCAACTTCAACAGATAACTTGCATCCGACTCTCGCGACGACCAGTCTTTGCTCCGCCAATAAAGGAAAGGCAAAGCATGCTCGACGATGGGATGATAATATCAAACAGGACAGCGCAACTTATCTAAGTGACTTGCATTATCCACAGAGGGAAGAACCGTTCTCCCCTCATTCCTGGGTACGTCCGCGGCCAGCACCCCTTAACATTCATTGTCAATCTGCAGGCCCATATGAGAAGCCTGACCATGTGCCTGCCACTGCCTCCAAGGAGGATACAGTTGTGTCGATTAAAGACAAGTATGGAGAGAGCTCTGGAAATACAGACTACAGACTACCAATCATGCCTCTCAGTTTGGCCTACAACCTCAGTGTCTCAAGGAAAGTCTTCCTATCGGAAAGACAACCCTATGAGAAACGAGTCTTCTTTACGACTTTGCGAGCACGGGGTCTTGTTCTCCAGACTAGAACCAGGAAGCTCGGGATCAGGCAGGAGATACTTCACACCTCGGACACGAGCAATCCCGAGCTCCGGGCCCAATACCCTGGACTGTGGAACGCCACTCATTCCACAAGTTCCTGTCTCGGGCGACCATGGTGACCGTTCGATGGAGCAGAGAAAATTTCAGACCTCGCAGGATGCAATGATCCGCTACGATGAAGCAGATCCTGGTCATCCAGACCGAGAGCTGCACCTTATGTTCGAATCACGGAAGAGAAATATTCAAAAGCAATATGGCTTTGGAGAACAGGCTTCAGGTTTTCCCGCGGACGTAGCCTCAAATTCCAGGCTCCGATGCACATACTTAGATGTTTAGGGAACTATAGGTACATCTGCACAGAGAATATATCGCCTGCGAGAGTAGGTTATGCAGGTACCTATGCGCTGCACCTTGTTTCAGGGCATCTAATTTGATTTGCTGCTTTATCCCTCAAAGTTGCCTTCCTCTCGACATTTATCATCATGGGGCGCTACAAGCCCATCCATCAATTGCCCAGGTACTCCGACATGACCATCTTCCCTAACACGGCGAGTACTCTGTCCTTGTAAGTGATATCCCTACCCCATTAGCAGTCAATCGAGAGTGGCCTCCATCCCAAGTATTCCATATCGGGAATAACTTGAACTAGGTAGACCCGCCTTACTCCGTGACCATTGCCCCAGAGCCTCTCAAACGTCCCGCCCTGTCGGGCGCTGCACTAACGTTAGCTCCCCACAGCCTTTAATGCAACATCAGCGAAGGTCAGGTCCAGTACTTCGGGTGAGGCGATTCGGCTATACGCGCTATATGGTGAATGGCATATATTCTGAATCGATGCGTGAAGTGAGGCGAGAGGAACAGGCAACATTGTGTTTACCTAATACTCCTCATGGTGCCTGTTCTCCCCTTGGCAATTATTCTCCAATGGTTCCTCTGATCTTCATACCCGATAGGCGCATTGCGCTGACGCATGTGGGGCTCAGGAACAACAAAGTTGTTAGTGACACAGCAGAATTATAACGATTGATTAGACTTTAATCGCAGCCTTGACAGGGCTGTTAATGTACAGTACTAATACACAATGCAGTACATGGTGGTGAGTCATGCAGTGACACGTTATGAATCATGATTGCTAAAGTGGAAACGACAGCAGTCCAACAACATCTCCCGACTCCCAAACTCCGATGATGCTATGAGACAAGATGTGTGACAATTCAGCCACTTAGATGGGTAAGTAGAGCACTAGGTAGCTAGTATAGGACATATGGACCTTGTGGTAGGTGAATTGACGAAAGGAATAAAAATATCCAACCAATCTGCCCATACCTCATTCTTCACGTCAAAAGGAGATATATATAAACAGCGAGGTGCATTGCCTTTCGCTCTGACAGACAGACAGGGAGAGAGCCCCAAAAAAAGGACGACAAGATGAGAGAGAAGAGGCGGTGAGATAGGAACATTCATAAGGACGGGACGCGCTCCTGTCTTTGCGGCTTTGTTCTGTCGGGTTCTTTCTTGTTTTCTTCAGTCCGTGACTTCGTCAAACACGATCCTTCAAGGCTGGAGAAATGTTGGCGTCGCTATTCTGAGAGGAGTTGATGGCAACAAAGCACGAGGACGATGTTGTGCCCTGGTGTAGATTCATGGGAAGTGGGAAGTTTCCTGAGATCTAATTAATACTTGATCTTGTAGGGTATGGAGGCTATCAAAGGTACAGTACGCAATGGTTGCAAAAACAATCCTTTCCCCGAATCTTTTCAGCGACGAAACAGAAGGAAGAAAAAACCAGAAAAGGACAACACTGCCATTTCAGTCGGAATCACGGCTTACCATTTTCCGTGAGGAGCTGGATATACAACAGAACTCTCTCATCACCCTCACGCGGAAGGTCACCTTGAGCGAGCAGATCGACTAGCTCTTGCGGAATATCTTCAGGAATGCCCTGCCGCAAGACTTCCTCTAGCTCAAGAAGCAAATGGGCACCGATTGACTGCAAATCCGCCATCGTGGCTACAACGCTCCAAGTCGAGGAAATTATGTATGGTGCCGTATATGCTGCTAAGTCGCAATCTCAGTGGTGAAAAGTACTAGCACCACACGCAATAGGTACACACATTTCACGACGAACTACTAGCTGAGCGTTTGTTGTCTCGATTGACGATTCAAAGAGTATCAACCAGCATATACAGTACCTCGCGCTCTTGGTAGGGTTTGGATGCGAAACGGTTCGAAGAGGATTCAGAAGTTTCAAAGGTTCAGGTGTTTCAGATATGGGTTCCAAGATTTTATATGTATCCTCCAGTACCTAAGTAGATAGTCCCTGTGGCTTTGCCAGATGGAATACCAGAAAAGACAAGCGTCGATTCGGATCTACTCAATTAATACAGATACATGGAGATTCAGAGAATCCTGAATCGCCTCTGAGTCACAGGACGTTGAATTCCAAGGTAATTTACATAGATTGCATGAGCAGGGCGAAAGAACAAAGAGCCAATGGGGAGACTTCCCTTCTTATTTCTTAGGTTCATAAATTGTCCCTACACTTTTGTCTTGAGAAACTCTCGAGTCCGTCTGGTTTCCTTTTAGTACTTTCTCAGTGCCTTAGATCAGCAAGGCAGCAGCTGGCGTCTAAGACTAGACGCGTATTGGAAATCTCGCTACCCCAAGGTGACTTTACACTCAATTCAATAGTGAAGCTGCCAATAACATATTTCTAGATAAAGATATGAACGGCATATATGGACTCAAGATAGCGTCACTGTTACGGCTGTTGTCGGCTTTGTTGCCTGTGGATCGGATAGCGTTAAGGCTACTTTCTGCCCTGCACCCTGCAGACTACTCAATACAACAGCATCCGATGCTAACAGAAATACATTTTACCTCCCGACCTGTCAGAAGGCTGTTCATTTAGATTCGAGATGCGATTTACTCACCGGTCCGCTGAGATAGAATCAAGCTGACCAGACATCAAACATGTAGCATGTATATCTAGACTACATAGAAGAGAGCATCCTAATTGGTGCCTGCTGCCTAGCTCCAGTTATATGACCCATCATATTGCTAGCGCCTCGACGAGTTTATTACTACTTCAACAACAAAATCAATCCAGTTGACGAATTTTATGATTACGACAGGCGACGATGGCTTTAGGCAACATATAGTGATGACTTTGACTCAAATAAGGAGGACTTCTCATCCGCGGAATTTGAAATCCATACATGGAGAGGCCAGCTAAGCGTCGTTCTTGTTGATAGCTCTGCTCAGCCACGGACACGCGTTCCCTTGGTTATATTTCTGCTAAGAATACCTATTATTCTACTACTGTAGTCCATGTATGCATGTATCTCTTTTAGCCTAATCATCGCGGCGATACCTAATTTCGATAATACACGGAAGGCAAACGCCATGTATTGCCGAGCCTTTGGTGAGCTGTCCGTAAGCCTGTTATGCACTGCTGGAACGCTCTCAGCTAACGAGATGAGATTTCCGATAACTTAATTTGACCAGTTTTGACGATTCTCTTCAACCGTGGCGAGCGCAATAATACTGCAGGTCATAGGTGAATGGGGTCTAATTCTGAACTCGAGGCATTCCGTTTTGTGAAGAGCGAAATGGCTTTTTCTGCATCTATAGTACAGTACCTAGCAAAGCGAGAATGAGATGATCATGGATCGGTCCACAAGAATAGACTAGAAATTGGTAGACAGCGCTTGCACCGAGACTCATCGCATGGGCCGCAGAAGGCGGCCACTAGTGCCTCTCAGGAGAGAGTATATGATAACCTCAGGACAGAGCAAAGGAAGAACCAACGAAAACCACAGAAAACTACCACCACGTCTCTCTGTCTCTCATTCCGACGTGACGGGGCAGTTTCCTCCGGGCTTGCTCTATTACCTGGGTGAAGCATAGGACGGGGGAGCTGAGGGAGCTGGGAACGACTGGACTCGATGGATCTTCTGTTCTCGAACCTACTGACAGCGTGGTTGTCCTTGTCCCCGGCCTCGTCTTGCGCCTTCTTGCTGCTGCGTCCCCGGAGCTTTTTGATGATGAGCGCAACGAATCGCTTCATGTGAGTCTAAATGGCGTAGAGAAATAGTGTGAGTACTAGCCGGATGTGTGTTTTAACAGGGATGCTAAAGGAGAAGAGGAGAGAAAGACAGGACGGATGGGGAAGGAGGAAAGGGACTTACGAATGGCTTGAACGAGTGCATTGTCTCCTCGCGCGATGCGAACGAGAGTTCCGAACTGCCTTTCGCTCGTCAGTATGCAATCTATGTTAAGTGAAAAATATGGCGGACTGGCAACTCGTGGCCTTGATGGTCCCGAGCTGTGTCAAGGGTGGAGGAAGACCACAGATCGCTATAGGATGACGGAAGGGACTCACCCAAGCGTGGACTTCACTAGGAGATCCTGAGAACAACGCAAAGACGCGGGTCAGACGCAACACGCGGGGCTAAGACAGCTTGAGCCGTGCTCGTTCAAAGGGTAGGAGGAAATAGGATATAGAGATTGAACACAGCGATATTCGACACTGGGGAATGGGAGGACAAGAGAGCAATATGCATACCTGGTTCGCGCCGACAAGCATAACTTTGTGTATGGAGGCATAGAAAGTAAGATGAGGAAGTCAAGGGAGACTGGCTATATATGAGCTGCCGAGGACTCCCGAATGAGCAGGTTTGATCGCATCGTATTGCATCGTCCCCAGAACAACCGGAGGGAAAGCAGGTCCTGTGGTGTGTAGGATGGTGGGATTATGTGACAACATCATCCTAGAGAGAATGGATAAGGTACAGGGAAGATGTTTTCACACAGATTGAGAGGCGACGATAATTGAGGTACAGGATAGGTTGCCATTATTGCACTATTTTGCTGGCACTGAATGCATGTATTACTGCTTGCGCTATGCATCCAGACAGGCAGAGACAAGATGAATAGGAGTATGATATTATTTCTCGTTCAAGTTCCTGGATCATCTCTATGCATTCCAATAAAACAGGTCTGGAGCTTGGTCTCCTGAAAGTAAAAGGGATAAGGGGAATTGATGAAGGAAACGGTCAAAAAGAGATAACAGTGAACAAAACCGATCTAGAAGAATGCAACAGATGAAGTGAACCAGAAAAAAAAAGGCGACAGCTGTAAACAGAGTCCATTGCAGAAGAATAAAACAGGCGAAATAAACTGGAAACAGAAGAGATGCTGGTTACCAGAATCTGTTCTAGACGAATGCAAAAATTAAGAAGAATTGCCCCACCGTTAGACCCCAAGCACTGCTTAAGGATCACCAATATGCTCTGAAGAGCAGGACTGGAGGCAGGCAGAAATTAGAAAAGCATACAAGACCATATATTGTACATATTAAAGGGGCTAGCCCGATATCAAAACCCAAAGGAGAAAGAAAATCTAAGTCGATGTTAGCACGAGTCTTACAGTAGATGCAGGTAAAGGTATCTGGGATGGCGCCGTACCATTAAAATTCCGAACATCTTCGCTATCAGCCACCGGTTACTTGAGACTCTAGACCAGTACTTCATGAGCTCACGCTGCGCGCCCTGGACATTGTCTACCACGTCTTCGGTGTTGGCGTCGATTCGCTGGATCATTTCAGACTGTTCGCTGACCATCGTGGCCAATTGCCCGAAAATTCCACCCAGCTCGCTAATGGTGCGTTCTATAGCCTCAATAGCCTCTCCTCGCGCTTGGATGTACGTGTTACTGGGCTGGGCCTCCTCCATCATGAGGAGCTGTTGGTCCGACTGATGCCCTGAACGCCCTAATGGAGAAGAAGACGACGGCTCAAGAGTGAGGAGATCTGACGCGCCGCCACGGAATCCTGGTTGCGGGGTCCGCCTCCCAGGTGCGTTATACAGCGGAGAGTCCGATCTTTGCGTGTCCAATGCTGACTGTGATTTGGACGATACTGACGACACAAAGTTTTCCGTTCTCGACCGCGAAGCCTGGATATTTTTCGTGCGTACCTCGAGCACTTCCTTAAAGTTGGCTCCCACATCGGCCAACTTGCCTTGAAGCATGACGACAACCTATAGTCGGATTAGCGACATTTCACCACGGCTGAAGTTCAACCCATACATTATCGTTATGCTCTCCCTCCTGATCTGCCTTGTTGCGATTCGACTTGGGGTGCTGCGCCAGCGTGAGGGCTTGCAACGCGGCAATCTGCGAATTTAGAGCGGCCAGATCTTGCTTGATCACGTATGTCAACTCCGAGATCTCCACGGGTCGATCGTCAAATAACGTCTTCCGCTTGGCCACTAGCCTTTGGTCAGTCATATCCCCAGATTGCAGACATACGTGATATCGTATCCAACATACACTCTGCTAGTCTCTGCAGCTTCGCCGTTGTGCTGGTGATACCTCGTCCAATCTCCGCGGCCTTCCTGGCAAATTCGGACCTCTTGCCACCGTGACCTTCTCCATCCCCGTTCGCCTGTCTCCGTTGTGAATCCGACAGTAATGCCTGGCGCTGTGATCCGACCTTTGACGATGCTAGACGTTTCTGAGCCTGGCCCAAGATGGACCGGAACTCGGGTGTGCGGTCCTGTATCGATGCTCCGGCCATGTCGAGGCTACGAGGTCATGGATGATGCGGGTCTATGAGGGCAAGTGGTTTTAACGGAGGGACCAGAGATTCAGGACGAAGGATGTTTTTCTGCAACAGATAACGGCGTTGATTCTAGTCTTCCCTCATCTAGCTAATCGATAAGGGAGTCTGGGGGCGCAGAATGGAGACGTGTCCACTTAGAGATTATATGTCCAGTGCGCAAGACAGAAGCAGAATGGACAGCAATTAGAGAATTAGAGGATATCAGAGGGGCCCCTGCGGCATTCAAGGAGTTTAATAACGGGGTATCATGAGTGCAAGAAGAGACAGCAGGACTACAACGCCCGTTACGGAGTTGGAGCGCACGATGGCCGCGTCCGCACACGGCAGGGCTGGACCAAAACGGATTAGCGTTCCCTATCTGCACGTGATGCATGCCACGGGCTCTCCACATCAGGCACAACGGCTATATGTCAACACCTTAGGTATCTGTTGCGGCAGCTATATCCGTATCAGGTCAATTTCCTCTCAGGCCACCAGGTTGGAGAAGGAAGAGCCGGTAAGGCCTGCAGCTCTCCTGATTTTCCATCGTTTGCGCTCCTAATTACTCGCAGGGTTGTTCGTGGCGCAGTCGACCTCGTTTGTAACTCAGCCCCGGTCCGGCCGCGTACCTCCCACTTCCGCCGCGAAGCTACTGGAGCCCCGGCCGTCAATCACTTCCTTCAAGAGCTGCGCTCCTCACATCACATCATCATCCCGTTCTTGTTATTGTTCATATGATTCTGTGATTCTTGTTTCTTTGTTCGCTCGTTTTCCTTCATTTCTTTATTACTTTTGGTTCGGATTGTTGATGCGCAGCCCGCGTTAACTGCTCCTCCCAAACGCCGCATTTGCTGCGGCGGCTGTGTTGGACAAGCGCTCCGCCCCCAACTCAATCCTGGCAAGGCTCTCGAGGCTGTTGCCTCAACTCTGTTCACGTAGTTATTATTTTGCAGCACTCCCTTTTTGACATTTTATACTTCTCCACCGCCCTGCTGTGATTTCTCCCTATTTCCGCGATGGCTGGTCCATTCCAGCACACCTACAATCAGGGACTGTAAGTAAACCCTTGCATTCTCCTGGCGCGATGCGCAGTCGCTAACGCATTCTGGTTCAGATCTCCTGGGAATGCTGCGAGCCCCCTTTCCCCAATCCCCGGTACGAGCAAGCCTATATCTTTCAAGACAGATGTCAACCGAAGGAAGACGAGGCGCTGGGTCGAAGCGAAGCAGTACTCATATGACGGCACTGATTGGGGCGATAGCGATGAATACGACGACTACGAGGATCCTTCCGCTACGTCAAAACAGACAGGGCTAGGGGGTTTATCCCAAGGAACGAAAAACGCATCAAATCCGACACTTGCTGGTGCTTCCGATTCGCCCGTGAAAACTGCTGTGCGTGCTGATAGCTATCCTGCTCCCGGCCCCTATGGCGGCTCACCCAAACAGCCTGCCTTCATTCGCCCGGCAGACATCTACAAACGCGTACAGGAAGAAAGAGAAAAGGAACAACGGGCCCAAAGTTCTGGTACGCCGGGCCCAACCTCTACGGCTGTTCCAGCACAGAGACAACTTGGTCCTGAAGAGTCAACGGTGCCATCAGCACCATCCCAGCACGTTCCAGTCCTTGGTCTGCCAGAAATCAAACGAGTTTCAGCCTTTGGCACAGATTTCGCATTCCAGACAAGCCCCGACGGTCAAAACACCCCCACTGTCGAAAGCCAATCACAGGGTGAGCCATCCTTGCATCATAATCCTTCCCTTGGGTTTCGCTCTGTTGTGCACCAAGCCTTCGACGTTCCACCAACACCAAGCTCTACGCAAGACAGCGTTGTCAGATCCAACAGTGACAGCACATCCGTCATCAGTCCCATTGTGGGCGGCCGAAGTCTGAGCGCAGAGAAGACACCAACAATTACTGAAGAACCGACTGAACTGAGTACGGACGCTGGAGCGCGAACTTCTGTTTTCAAGCCGGGGCATCGTCGGGATTTAAGCACTCCCAGCCCCAATAACAGTCCTGCCAGAAAGCCTATGATTTTGGATAACGAGCAGCTACCTCGTGCCTCGCTGGGTGAGATGTCTGTCGTCACATCCTCTGAAGAGCGAGACGTTCCCGATCTTTCTAGCGAGGTTGGCAGTTCCCAACATACGAAGTTTCGGACAAAGGAGCTTCCTGCTTCGGGCGCTCCTTCTGCGCAGGAGGGTTATACAGACAATGACGGACGTGTGGAAGAACGGCAAGGTTATGTTAGGCCTCTGAGGATCCCTAGCGGTCAGCAACTTAGCAATGAAGCTCCAACAATGGGTGTACCTGAACTTGTACGGTCAATGTGCACGGACAAGTCTCTGAGCACGGAGACCTCTCCTCAAGATACCGAAAGTGATCGTCTGAGAAAAGAGATTATGCGTTCACTGGGCCCCATGGATTTCCCACCAGGGGAGATTAGAACCTCACATGCCTCGGAGTCACAGCGTCTCGAACCCCAGAAAAGTGTTCAGGATGAAAGTACAGTCATACCGAGTGAGTACGACAGCTACTGGAACGAGCAGCATCAGGCGTCTCCCAGCGACCTTCAGCAGCCAAATCCTCCGATTTCAGAAAGCCAGTCGGCGACGCCTACGCGCGACACCGTTCTAGCTTTCGGAGGGCCTTCGACTGCCAACGTGTCTTCCATTACAAAAGAACCCCCACCCCCCAAGCTGACGAGACGCTTCTCCTGGGAATCCTCGTCCTCAGAAGAAGACGGTGCTGACGTCGTGCCTCAAGCGACAACGCAACTGACCCAAGCAGTTCAGCCTGCTGTGCATTTTCCGGGTGGCTCCCCGAAGAACGAAATGCAACTAGAAGCAGGAGCGACGTCTGAATTCACCAGTCATTCAGCTCTTCCATCAGGCAAGGATTCCACTTCCGAACCTGTCCGATATCAGCCAGCTGAGACTATACCTGAGAATGGTACTCACCATGGTAGCGAAAACGTGCAGGGGGGTTCTCGTTCACAGTCACAGCAAGCGCAGTTGCTGACTCCGGTTGTAAATCCAAGTGTTGGGCCCAATTTGCCTGGTTTCCGCGAGATCCTTGGGATCAAGTCACCAAATGAGAGGATACGAGCGTTCAATGACACAAGAGGGCAATTCGCAGCAATTGATACTGGTCTCGAAAATTGGATCAGGTTGACTGCTGATGCTCTTCCAGAACACGCGGATCTCATTGCGCTCAACGGGCAACTTCCAGCCGGTGCTCACCGGGCCTCGCCCTCCAGAACCAAGTTTCCAAAATTTTCCTCCTTTGGTAACCTCTCTCTACCAACGTCACATCATGATGGCTCTCAGCAGTCCTCGGCATCCGATCATGCAAGACGCCCATCCGGTTCTCTTGGAGGCATAGTTGAATCAAGGGGAAAAGACTTTCTCCACAGCGCTGGAGTCTTTGGTGGCAAGGCAGGCGGAGCGGCCAAAGAGCTTTTCGCTAGGGGCAAGAGTAAATTTCGAAGCGCCGATAAGGTAGATACTTGATCTCATTGTGGGATGTGATCCGCAATAAGTGCGTGAATCATTCTTCATCCCCCTTGAAGGGTGGCATCTTTTTTTTATACCCCGTGTCATTCTATTTTACCATTCTCATGTCACAATTTTCCTTTTCTCCGATGTCACTGTAATACCTATCTCGGACAGACTGGCCAATACACATGACAATTGGAGCATGTCCTCTATATTCGTATCTCCCGTTACTCCTGTTTTCTGAATTTGGTTTCGCGTCTAATTGTGTGTTCTTTGTAGGGATCTCTATCTCTTTCAAATTTTGGTGGGCGCAAAAGCCTCCAGCTGGCAGAAGCGCGACCTTCATCCGCTTCAGATCGGGGAAGGTGTAACGATCACCCTCCACCGCGCAATTCTACTTTTGCTACGTTTGGTGGTCGCACAAGCCTCCAGCTGGCGGAAGCGCGGCCCTCATTCGCGTCACACAGGGAAAGATCTGATGATCCTCCTCCACTGCGCAACTTTACCAATGCGGGAAATGTTCCCCGTCTACCCTCATTCAAGTTCAGCGGGGGCCAGTTCCTAGGCCCCAGCGATGCCACTACAGACCAAGAACCGCCTCCGAATGGCTCTGAGAGCAAAGAACATCAGTCAAATGGTTCCTCCGCAACTCATGCAATGGGGCTTGGCCCTGATGAAAGGGAAGCCATATCGAATACGTTGAACTTGAAAGACCCCGCTTTGAATGAAAAGATCGACAAAGAGAGCGCATCACCCAGTACACCCGACCATCAATTATTGTCCTCTGTTACTCATTCATTGCCTATTGAACATTCCGTCCACGTGTCGAATCAGGATGGTTATCTGCTTCAATCCTCTGTCCCTAGCGGGGCAATGGATAGTGCGCTTCCTTTTGACTGTAAAAATAGTCTCTGTGCATCGCACAAGACAGAGGAGACTCAGAATGACACACCTAAGCAGCGCGACAATTTACCATCTCCAGCACCGGACTATTCTCAGAATTCACCAACTTCTGTTACGACAGCTTTAAGGGTTGTCGGAGGCGAAATGTCCTCAGACGATTATATGGACGATGTTCATATCACAAGACCTTCGGATGCTGAAACTGCAGCATCTCCTAATCTGAGTGCAGAGGAATCCCGCACCGGTCTACCACATTTTGCCCCTTTCAGTGACTCCGAAAAGCCTATTACATCTTCCCCATCCCCTCCCAAATCATCTGATGTTACGGACACTAGAAATGATTTGACAGAAGCAGAAATTCGGTCACCAAGCCCTGGTTCTGAAAATGGTTTCGGCGTCACTACACGTGAAAGTGGGCGCGTTTCGACTCTTCCCAATAACTCGGAACCCTCAGTCGCTGCTGAAAGCCGTGGTATTGGAAGTAGCGTTCAGAAAATGCCAGATACTTCAATTGCCCAGCATTCACAATCAGATAGTCCGCCTGTATCCGTGAGCCCTGTGGTTGTCACCCCAGACGCGCAGTCTGCTCATCAGTCCACCACGGAAGTTCCACGACTTGAATTCGGAGATTCTACCACTCACGAATCTTCCTTGAAGAGTCAGAGAGCTTCTTCCCAGACAAGCTCTTATCTTGACTCCGCTTATAAGACTACGGACACTAGGGCCGAAACAGTGGGTGCTGAATCGGCCTTGCCAGTGTCGGGGTCATGCGATCCACAGTCTCAATCTTTAGAGCAGCTGAGAGTTTCTCCTCTACCGCAATCTCAAGGACCACAGCATTTTTCAGGTTCACAGGTCTCGGATATCAGCCGAGAAGTTAATTCGTCCTCCCTCGAGCGAGATACTCGCACTGCGTCTTCGTTCAAGCATTCTGATCACGTCACGCGTGGCCTTGAAGTTACAGAATCCGACGAGGACCACGAGAATCAGTCATCTGAACATAGGAGAGCGCTGAAATATAAAGAAAATACCAACATCGCTCAAGAACGAGATTCCGTCGCAAACTACGTAAAAGAAACGGAGTCGCAACAGAGCCATTCTGTTCATGATCTACAGGTAACGGCAGCTGCTCACGATCAACAGGATGACGAAGTAGCTCAGCCTCCCGCACAGTCTTTATATATCAACGAATTACGCCAAGAACAATCTGAGGAAGCTCCTCCTGCGTTCCCTTCCCCTGAAGCAGACTACCCAGATGAGAAGAAGCAACAAGGAGAAGCAACTCCCCCGTATTATGAGCAGCCCAAAGATGTACCAGTCTACACAGATCCCCAGACTGGCAGCGCCCCTGGGTGGCACAGGCCTTCTGTCGCTCCTGGTTTCCATGGCCCTCCTGTGCATCCCCCGTCCTATATTTCTCCGGCCGCCCAGCCGAGTCCTCAGAGGCTTACGAGCGTACAGTCTCCTTCCCAAGTAACACCGATTTCCTCCTCTGGTACTCCGGGCTGGATTCCTGCTGAGACTCAGCAGCAGCTTGCGGAAGAACCATATGGGCCTTATGCACAGCAAACTACACAGGAACCGGGTAGTCGGCCTGTGAATAAATATCCTCCTTCTCGAAATGATCGCTCTCAGCTCGCGCCAAGTCTGCACCAGGGTGTTGCGAACACTACTCTCTCCAGCATGCAGCCGCCAGTGCAGCAACCTACAGTTCAAACCAGTTCCGTACCTGGTAGCTACCGGGCGGGCTATTCAGAGCAGCAAAATCTGTCAAAAGATAAGACACGCGAGAGTCCAGGGGGCAAGAACAGCATCTTGAGCTCATTGAGCAAGCAAGACTCTGACAGCCTCAGAAGTCGCGAAAGCACAGTGGCGAATGCAGCCATGTCTCGTCTTGATCTGGTGCAGCAACGCATCCCCGCAACCCCTGTCCCTGAGACAGTTTCTGAGAAAGATCCAGCGACTAAGAGTAAATTGAAGAAATTTGGGAAACTGCATCGGATGTCTCTAGGAAACTCTGAACAGGTACCGTCGGATGGTACCAAGAAAAATCCTTTTGCCAGACTTAGCGTACGTACTCGTTCTAGGTTCAGGGAGCTTAACTCTAGACTAACCGTGCCAGGGTCTCTTTGGCCGTTCATCTACACCGGAGTTGAAAAAGTGGCATGTTGCACAGCACACTCAGCAGCCTTCCAACCCACAATATCCTGCGTCGCTCCAAGGGCCACATGGACAATATCCTAGCGGATACTCCGTTCAGCACACGCAGAGAAGTAATGGATATCCCCTTACCGAGAACCATCGTACATTCTCAGGACAGCCACCCCCGCCGGAAGGTTATTACGCTCCTAGAGAGCCAAGCAGCTTGCAATCAGGGGCATTTATTGGTGGCCACCGTCTCTCCAAGCAGCTTATTTCAGATTCCAAACAAAACTTTGACAGCAGCGCTGGTTTCCGTAGCTCACACACACTCCCCGTAAAACAACATCCGGCCCAATACCAGTCGCAGGCTCCTCCTCAGCCTCAAAGTCAATACGAGCAAATTCAGAACCAACAGCAAGTCTTTCCAACACGACATGTCAGCCAACCTGTGTATTCGTCCCCGTCTCCGAGTGGCACGATTTCACCTCCGTATCCGGTCCGGAAGGAGCATCCTGTCCCGCAGCGTGGCAGATCGCATACTCAAGACTTAAACATCCGTTCGCGGAGTCCTAGGTCTCACCCGCCAAACTTGGTGGAACAAAATATTCCCAGTAGTGACTATTCGGACCCCGCGTATGGTCTAGGAACGTTCCATACAGTTCCGCAAACCACCAGAATTGGTGATCAAGAAAGACCATGGAACATTACTTTGCCCGAGGATCCGGAAGAGAAATCACGCACGGCTCACCCTCAGAATCGGTACGTTCGTCATTCATCTCAACCACCGCGTTTTTACGAGGCTTTGAGAAATAATGGCGTCCCTGCCGGATACGGAGCGACGTCTTCCTCAACTGACACGCGGGGGTTCGGTTCTGTACCAGAGCCAAACAATACCCCTTCCACTGAACAAAACTGTGTTGTTCCGCGCTCGGGCCACCCTCATCGCGATGAGGCCACTGTAATTAATAAGAGTGAAACGCCTGTGGAGCTTCCGATCCGCGCTGACGACTCCAGTGAGGAGATCGTCATGTCTAGCACGGCATACCCGGGACAGGAGTGGAGGCCCGCTGGGTTCTCTCATTGGGAACACTATTAGAATTAGTCTCAACTGTTTTCCATATCTGCGCCGATACCCAGCGCCATTTCAAATTTTGCAGGCCATTATATTCAATATCATCGATGAAATGTCACTGAAATATGCATTGAACTTAATTCTTTTTTTCATTTGATTTTTTTATCTGATTTGATCTTAACAGTCTTTTTGTTTTCTTTTCTTCGGGAAATCGGAGGGGTTTAGCGGACAATTCCGTACCACTCTTTGCAACTTTTCAGTTCTCTCGATAGTGTATGATGTGTACCGATATGTGAGAATTAAAAACGGCTCACCTGACTAAAGAAAACGCATAAGCCAGAGATCCAATACTTGATTTGCCAATTTTAGTAATGAATCATTACTTGACCGAGCGATGAACGGGTGAACATATCTAATGCGCGAGATGAGAATGGGACTGGGGTAGATGCTACAGTATATCTGTATCTATACATAGTAAATTGTTTTTCCCATCTAGTCCGAAACAAACACATGTGTCTTTCTCTCGCCAAAAGGTAGATTGGAAGCACTAACCTTTCACCTAAAACGTGATCACATCCTATCGCGCATGTCTGTCACTGGAATAGTGGATGTTATTGTTATCATCCGATAATGAAATGACTACTGCATGAGTCGTCGTATTTTCTTCCTCCATTGCCTTTTCCATGCTCTTGGAATAGGCCTTGCCGGCAACGAGCCACCAGAGGAGTTCGATGATGAGGAAGCCACCGACGCAGACACAGGTGTAGTTCATGTTTTGGGCTGTGAAATTGAAAATAGTTGTTAATAAATCATGATCCCATCGATGCGCTGGAATGGAAATCGACAAACCTACCAGTTGCAGGCATATAATAGGGGAAAGAGAAAAACACAATCGCAAAGATCAGCCAAGCGACAGTTACGCAGTTGACGATCATCCCGATGACGGGACCCATGTAGAAGGGTCCATGACGATGGGGCATGGTCTTGCGGCCGAGGATGACGTTTGTTAGGATGGGGACGAGGTATGCGGTGTTGTTGATTGTTCTGCTCAGACAAGATAAAAAACGAAATATGAGTTTTAGATATCGTTGATATTACGTTATGGGATGGGTGGTGTGTACTAACACGGCAGAACTCATCATGGCGTTAAAGGCTGTGCTGGAGCCGAGATAGATACAGCCTAGAAGGGCGATGATCGTTGTCACGCAGAGCTGGGCGTTGAATGGGACACCGAGTTTGCGGTTGACTTTGGACCAGCTGATTCGGATAGTAAATATCAGCATGGCTGATTCTTTCTTGAAAAGAAGTAATTCTGCTGCCGGGTCATGCAGGTATTTTCTTACTTACACTTTCGACAGTGGAAGACCTCCATCTCTGGCAAAAGCCCAAAAGACTCGGCCGGTACCTGAAGGAGCAAGAAACTGTGTCAGATACAGCATCGTAGATGTAGATATGGAAGGCCATAGAAGCAAAGACGCATACTCAACTGTGACCCAACCATGCAAGGACCTATAGCAACCCAGAGAATAAATGTAAGGGCAAATGCTCCCCCGACACTCTGTGTCGCTTGCCGGAAGATCTCGGCCAGCGGAAGGCCCGTTCGAGTGTTGGCCAGCGTTGTATAGTCTTGGATGGAGAACGTGAGACTGAGCAGGTATGTAAATCCGGTCACAAATGCAATTCCGAGGGTGATTGCTGGAGAAGACAATGAGTCAGTCAAAAGTGGTCAATATAAGATGGTATTAAATGGCATGGAACATGCATACTAACCTAGAGCAAGAGGTGCATTCCTTCCGGGCTATGTTTATGTGTATAGTATCAGCAAAATTACTATTCAGTGATGCCTCTGAGTACGTGTCCCACATACGTTGGGCATTTCTTCCGTAATATGCTAGGTTCCATGTTAATAAAGTCTTTCAAGTGCTGGGAGTATGAGGCAGATGTACAGTAATCCCGTCCAGACCACCCAGCGAGAAGAGAGGGTTGACCAGGCCGGTGATGAAGCAGATGACGTTGTTCTCCCATCCAGTATTGTTAATCCACGTCCGAAACACGAACTTGGCGTCGTTATGCGCAGGTGCCTTGGCTGCGACGACCACCAGAATGACGAACCAGGCTAATTGAAGATATGCCACTAAGAAAACGACGTGCACTTCAGCCCGACTCGCGTGTATTGATTGGAAAGAAGCTGCACCTACACGAGAATCGATTGATCGCAGGGATGATGCGATTGCCAAACATGACCGTGCCAGAGGTGATTAGATTGAATACTTGGTAGGAAATAAAGATCATCCACGGCTGAATGACCAGGTCGGTCTTATACAGAGCAATGAGGGCCATGAAATTGGTCGCGTAGATCAAGTCGGTGGAGGCCGTTGTGAAGATCCCTGAATGCCAGGTCAGCCCAGGAATGAAGCATGCTAACTGAAGCGTGGTGGTGGTCAATTTAATTGCCGCTTACAGCCAAAGACTGTGCTCCAACCTGTGCTGAAGCTCAAGAAGCTGCTATAACGCTTGGGAGCAATGGCTGCGATCCAGTGGTACATGCCTCCCTCGACGGGATAGGCCGAAACGAATTCCGCCAACGATGCACCCAGGAACGACTGCAGTATAAAGACCAGAATAAATCCATAGATGACTATAGTTGGTCAATATATAGTTTGGTATTTTGCATAATTCTGGGGGCCGTACGTGCTCCTGGCCCGCCAGCGTTGATGGCCGTGATGAGACCCAGCCCGAGACCTAGAAAGAGCATCTCAATTCAGCCAGCTGTTGATAGTAACTTCCCTTATGCTCTCTTTGACATTTATGAAATTCGACACTTACCCGTCCATGAGATTGTACAGGTCGATGCGAGACCGATCAGGCTAAAGATGGTAAAATGGCGCTTCAATTCCTGCTTGTGACCTGTCCACGATAGCGATGAGCGAGGACTCTGTCTCATTTCATTCTTCTCTTCCTTGTCCTCCCCTTTTGCAATAGGAAATAATCACCACCCAACATGGGAAGAGCAGCATACCCATCTGTGCCAGCCGCAACTCGTCCGCATTCTGGACTTTGATGATGCTGGACTGATCATAGGACGCGGATGTCGCCGCGGGCGCAGTACTGATATCGTCGGTACCCATCTGCTGCTGTGAGGATTTTATGATAACAGCTTTTTGTCACTCTTCCTGCGAATCCCTTGATACAGCCTCAAAGGGAATTGAACTATGTCAATTCTAAGACTGAACACTTCTGGGCAGCATGTGGCAGCTTAATTTAGGTGCTTGTTATTCTTTCGGCACGGAGCGCGTTCCATGAAATATCCAAATGGGGCATTTGTTATCGCTGATACCATGAGAAGGACCGAGCGGATCTGTAGGTAACAAGTGCAGCGCCATTGGACATCACCGGTACCCCGCAGAGTTTCCTAAGCGGTTTGAGGGGTCCAAAGGAATCACATAAGAGGGAGACGAATTAGAAGACGCGACGGTGCCGTATCAATGCGACACAGATGTTACCCTGGACGGGGCGGTCGAAACACTCAAGCCTCGCTAAAGGAAAAACCAGCGCCATAGCTATCACAGACTGCCCTTCGTATCCAGATGGAGGATAGAGATAAGCTCAGATGATAAACCCCTCCCAATTTTCCCAATATATATCTTGTCAAAGGTGGATGTCCGCAGGAGCCACCGCAGGTGCAAGTGCATAACAAATCTTTCCTGAAAATTGAGTCTTTCCATGCATTTAACTTGCATCCCTAAATACAAAATGGTCCTTGGGCCAAGAAATTGGTTCCCAGGAACACGGGTAATGTCAAGTCATCTCAACCCGGACAGGTTAGTTGATAGGTCTGTGGTTCAGAGAAAGGGTCTGTTCTGTCATTATTCCTGATTCAACGATCTGGGAATTCTTGATTAGATATATTAGTATAAGAATAACCCAGAAACAGTTCTGAAAGGTAGGTAGATAAGTAAGCCTTTTGTAGTAGACTCAGTACATCGAATTGTGTGCGCCGAGTCCCCGAGATGGGTGACACAGCAGGTACTGAGATGATGCGCAGCACAATCAGAAAGCCTCTGCAAGACTAATCCATTGGAGCGATGCTGGCATTGAAGAGTTGATAGATATGCTCCTGGATGGTCTGTTGACGGCCGAAGAAGAACGAGGGTTTAAGGCCGACCCCGGTGGGCGACATCGGTCCGCGGAGGCACCGCGGAGATGACGACAGGCACCAGATCCCTCCAGACTTGCTCCTCATCTTACAACATCGCCCTCACAGCGCGCGATGGCCATCTTAGGTCTCTGCGTCTTTTCTTCAGGCCCTTGAAGGGTCTTCATCTATCACTCTTCTGCTGACCGCTGGAAATTCCCGTCAATGGCGGACATAGTGACGCAGGTGTGTTCGCGCTGCCTGCGGCGGTCGCATGCCTACCCCGTCAGCAGCAGCGCACCCCTATGGCGGCCTTCTTTTCGCAGATACATCCATCCTCGGGAGTTTCAGCCCTTTGTCCCGCCTTCTCCTAGTTCTCTGGGCAAACCAATCCCCGCGAAGACTTACCGTCATACCCGCAAGTGGCTCCGGCGGCTGTTCTACCTCTCGCTGGCCACAGGCGTCATCTATGGCATCGATAAACAGTTCTACGCCTCCTCCTTGACAAGGACGGCGCGTACGTTTGCTCTGGGTCTGTTTGTCGCTCTGGACTACAAGATTAACTTCCGACCGAATCCTCCGTTTGCGAAATCCATGGCGGATGTGCACACGCGAAACGCGGAGCGCCTGTCAAACTTGCTACGCCAGAATGGGGGTCTCTACCTCAAGATCGGACAGGCCATTGCGATGCAATCGGCGATATTGCCTCCGGAGTTTCAGCGGATGTTCTCGAACATGTTCGATGATGCCCCGCAGAACGCATGGAAAGATATTGAGGCGGTCATCAAGGAAGACTTTGGAAAGCCGGTCGAGGAGGTCTTTGGCGTATCCTTCACGGGTGATCCCAGCAAAGGTGTGATGGAAAAGAAGGCCAGAGCGAGCGCTAGCGTCGCGCAAGTCCATTGGGCCCGACTCCCAGATGGAAGGGAGGTGGCCATCAAAATCCAGAAGCGGGAGATCGCTCAGCAAGTGAGATGGGATCTGTGGGCCTTCAAGTACATTCTCAAAACCGACTGGGTTCTTCAATTATGATGATGCTAACAATTTGCATAGGGTCGTGGCATGGATCTACAGTCGTTCCTTTGATCTCCCCTTCTACAATTTAGTCCCCTACGTCAGCGAACGCCTTTACCTGGAGACGGACTTTGAGAACGAGGCAAGAAACTCCGAGCGCATGGCCAGCCTGGTCGCGGGAGAGCCCCGCCTCCGAGACAGAGTCTATATCCCGAAGGTATACCACGAATTGAGCTCGAAACGCGTCATGACGGCAGAATGGATTGAAGGCGTGCGGCTATGGGACAAGGATACTCTCACAAGACCATGGAGGGGCGGCTGGCGCCAGGGTAGCCCTGGATGCCATGGAACTCCTCTCGACCCTCTGAACCATGGAAGGACGACTGAGCACCTCGCGAAGAACCCGACTGCTGATAGAATCAAGCCCGAGCGGGATCACTGGAAAGGATGGAGGGGGCGTGGTGGACTGGGAGTATCACTGAAAGACGTGATGACGACCATGGTGGACCTCTTCTCCGCCCAGATGTTCCTCTGGGGCTGGGTACACTGTGACCCTCATCCTGGAAACATCTTTGTCCGCCGTAAGCCCTCCGGCAAGCCAGAGCTGGTCCTCATCGACCACGGGCTTTACATCCACATGGATCCAGAGTTCCGACACCAATATGCCCGCTTCTGGAAGGGTCTGCTCACCTTCAATAACGACACCATCGGTGAGATCGTCCGCGGCTGGGGCGTCAACAACACCGATATGTTTGCATCCGTGACGTTGATGCGTCCCTACCGCGGGGGTGATCTGTCGACGACCAAGCGCCTCGAAGGCCTAAGTAAGAAGGACAAAGAGCGGCGCTTTTTCGAGATGCAGCAAACGGCCCGCAACGTGATCCGCGACATCCTGGGCGACGAGCACAAGTGGCCGAAGGAACTCGCCTTCATCGGCCGCAACCTGCGCATCGTCCAGGCCAACAACCAGTTCCTGGGTTCTCCTGTCAATCGCATCAAGATCACGGGTACTTGGGCTTCACGTGCGCTTGTCGAGTCGCCAGATCTGCCGCTGGCCGAAAAGATCCGGAACTACGGCCGACACCTCGTCTTCAAGCTTGTCCTTTTCACGAGCGATATATACTTTTACTTCACCAAGGTTCGCCAGTTCCTGCACCTCGGAGGTGGAATGGAAGATTCTATCGAAGCCCATATGCAGACTATGGCGAAGGATATGGGCGTGGAGTTGAGCCAGAACGTGTTTGAGGGGTAAGAACGCATACCTCTGGGCATGAAAAATAGGACTCGCGACTTGCACGAGGTTTTCTCTCTCCCACGGTCCCCTGGGTACCAACCCGGGATTACCTAAGAGGTATGTAAGTGCCCTGTCCATATATGTGGGATATACAGGAAGCAGGGCTAGAGGAGAGGAGTCAAAAAGGCGTATGGTGGACCTGAACTTCTCCCTTTCTGCCGATCTAGATTTCTTGAAGTGTACTGTGTTTGCCGGTTCTGTATATTTTGCATGCGCCATTAAATGTCGTACATGCAATGGACGGCGCTAGAGGTAGCAGATAGTTATACCGGATAGAGAGTTAGACATTCACCTCTCACTTGTCTGTAATGATGCAATGTGATGCAATGCAGTGCCCCGGCGATCGATCCAGTCCTATGTACGATATTTCCATGAATCGGTAACTACAGTATTCGCTATCTCAATTAGTAAAACTGGGATTGCTGTTGTGAGGTATATAACAGCCAAGTCATGACCGTCTTAACTGGCGCTGCAATTAACGTGGCTACTAGCAACTACTGGATTCTTGCTTGAATGTAGATGAATTGCTATAACGCATGGGACATGAAAATGAGGTTCCATGATACCGGTCATTCGCATAGCAAGCAGTGTTAAATAATTCATGTTCCTGGATGTTCTTTTTGATATAGTAGAGAAAATTAGATGTTGGATTAACGGTAAATCGAGGGTGCTTTCCAGTTGAGATAAACAGAAATTCAAATTACAGAGCTCGCCTGCTTTCAGATTCTATTTGTGATCGAGAACCGGCCATATATCTAATATGCGGTATATCCACCATCAATAATCTGTGAAGAGAGTATGTATGTGAGCAGATGTATGTATTAACCTAATTTTATGTTATGGCCTTCGTGAATCACACCCCTCCAAAAACACGCCTCTAGATGCTGGAAAGAAGGAGAAAGGAGGGAAAAGAGGGAATGCGTACAATGTCACTACCATTCAGATAACTCGACGCGTCAGAGGCCATCCAGACCGCAACACCCTGCATCTCAGACGGATGCGCCATGCGGCCCAAGGGGATGTCCCGAACCCAGGAGTGGACCAGTTCCTTGCCTTCTTTGGCGAGGAGCTCGCGGATCAAGTCTGTTTCCATGTAACCTGGAGAGAGGCAGTTGACGCGGATGCCAGAGGGGCCCCATCTGGAGACGCATAGTTTAGCGCATATGTGCATTGACAGAGATTTGGTGAATGAGGAATAGATTTTCAGACCCCACGATGTATTCATGATGAACGACACTTACTCTGTCGCGAGAGACTTTGCCAGTATTGCAACGGCGCCTTTGGACTAAAAGAATCATGGATATTAACATCAACTGACGTGTTCTTGTTGATGAATTCACCTACAGCGTTATACGCAGCCTGTTTCTGCGGCCGCACACAGATTGACGCGGACATGGACCCAATCAAGATGATCGAACCCCGAGTCTGCTTCTCGAGCATGTGCTTCCCTGCTTCGCGAGCGAAGAGCCAGGTTCCATCGAGGTTGACGTCCAGCATCTTGCGCCAGCGAGGATATTCATAATTTTCGGCCTCGACGTTGTCCACGATACCCGCGGCCGTGGCTACGACGTCGACGTTGCCAAAGTCAAGTATGATCTGGGAGAAGGTGTCCTTCACCTCGGCCTCCTGGGTCACGTCGCAGGCATACGCTTTCAACTCGGGAACAGGTTCAGAGGGCTGAGTTGCCGCGACATGCTCTGCGATGTGTTTGATGGAGGCTTCTGCGGCGGCTTTGGTGAGGTCGACACATGCACTTTGAAGTTGTATTAGCTCTGTAAAGGTATGATATCTAATGCTTGTATGGTTGACGCTGACGTGTACGGTAGATAGTAATAATCTCTCCGACTGTACTTGGCAATCTTACCACCTAGCACCAGACAAGGCGAATCCTGTCAGGATCTCCTTTCCCAGTCCTCTTGCCGCTCTTTATATGGTCAGTTTCAAGCGCACGTTATGAATACGAACGCTGTACACTGACCCAGTCACTGCATTGATGTTAGTCTCCGCAAACGCAACCGTTTGTTATCCAGGTAACTTAGGAATGTTGGAACGAAAATAATAGAAGCACCGACGAGGAATCCTCATACCGACGCATGTTTTACCATCCAGAGAGAAGGATGGCAGAGTCCTAATGCCCCGGGCACTAGTTGGAATGACGAGTGCCCTTCCCAGAGGGCTACTTCGAGACGCGCAGCGAACGAGGCTCTGGCGAAGCATGTCCACGAATGAATGGGACGCTCTATAAGATATCTATATATATTTTGGGATAGAAGATCTGATCTAAGTTCCTTCGTCTTACCAAGTGGTTGAGGTTGAACCAGAGTTGGGTTTCTCGAACAGCTCAACAGACCGCGAGAAAACGCTTACATCCTAAGACAACACGAGCTGTGATACCTGGGCTGGTTAAAAAGGAGTCCTATGGCGAATTCAGGCCACGGACCCCGTCATATCGGGCATATGATGCCTCGTGACAGAGAAAGCGTTCACTAGCGACGGTGCGAAGTCGTAATTCGTCCATTTACCCCGGATGGCAGAGACTCGGTTCTCTCCGGCAGGTTGTTCTAGAATCTGGACAAGGGTCTCACTCCCTAGTCAATCCTCGTATCTGTAGTCATTTGTCGGCGTCGTGGCCTTCCGTCAGCATGGCTCAACTACAGCCGGACCAATGATCCTTTAAGGAAGCATTAGGCAAAATCCACGGCTATAGCAAAAGAATTTCTGGGAAATCCGCGGAGTCCGATTCAGCGTAGAAATTTGTGCTAGCATCGTTTAACTTAGGATATTAGGTCGCTGCATTGGGAGATGGCCTTCTGACGAATGTTCTAAGGCAACAGAACCGCACCCTACACAAGTACCTAGATACCTACCCCAACCAGACTTGCGTTTATTTGTAGACTGACTTGACTTTAAGTTTCAAGAACAAAGCAATCTTCTCCTTTATCAGATATTGAGTTTACCATTGCCACCATAGGCCTACAGGAAGAAAGGAGGAGATGAGCCAAAGTCTGGGTTTAATTCTCAGAGGCGATCGGATTTGTCTACTTCACTCAAACGAATGTGCCGAAAATCAGCAGTCAAGGCAAGGTCTTAACATGCACAATCCGTGCCATGCTTGAGCCTTTCCCCCGCTTCCCTTTAGCGCTGCATCCAACCAGCCAGCAAATACCACAGGCTATCCCTCGCTTCAGACTAATGGTCGGGTCGGGCGAATCCCCTATTTCCTACAAGAGAATATTGTGCATAGGCAATCGTTTCTGAAGCGGACGGTGTCAGCATGACATTGACCACAAATAACACCAGGTAGTACACCGCAAGAAGCATCACAAGTCTTATGCATGTACAGTTTTGTACTTACCTAGGCATCTAGGCAGGACACTCATCGGGACAGCAGGCTGTAGCACAGTTATCGGGATCATGGGAGCACTTGTCCGAACAGCGCTTTTCCGAACCATAGCAGCCTTTATCTGCGCATCCTACAACCTATTCATTTGTGATTTCAGGACGTCAGTCATGGAATCTTGCGAGAGAATACACACAGAAAAACACAGCATCCATCATCGGTAAGACCTTACACAGTGAATGTATGGTTTTGATTGCCTTACTGCGAATCCCTCTCGATCTTTTACCCATCAGACCTACAAGCATTGCAGCCTTATTCCCAGTGCTTAAAAACTGTGATTCTTGCTGTGGAAAAGACCTGTCTCTACATGCCAAACCTCGACTTACCATGCATCAGGTTGGCGTCTGGAGGCTTAAGAGATGCAAAACGCTTGCTGTCACCTAGGATCAGGAAACGTTCATTGTCAACATAGTCGTAAACGAGGCGAATAATCTTGAACCAAGGAAGAAGTGCCAATACAGCTGTCGGATAGTTGGTCAGAAAGAATTGAGTAGTATATGGGGGTCCGAGTCAAGTTATTTAGCCCAGGGTGAATGGCCTAGAGCATAGGGCTCAGGCTAAGGTTCACCATGCATATTGACCTCCTACGTGACTGGCCATTTTAGCCCACAGATAATACTGTCATATCTGGCATACTGCTGCTATATAAAACATAAACTCAATATACAGCGAACCAGTCGTGTGACCGTAACTCCAACCTCACAATTTCCGCCCAAATCTGCCTAATAGCACGTAGCATCCCTCCACTATCCTCGAAACGGTGCCTTTGTCGAGAAAAGGAGCGTCGCTCTCGACACTTCTTTCGCTGACCACAAAAAGAATTGACGATGCGCTTCAGACCTGTCGATCGAAGATCACTGGGCAGATTATACATTTGTTTGTGCGGCCATCAGTCCAACAGCCATTGACATAGATGACCAACTTATGTAAACAGCTAAGTAAAGAAATTCCAAGGCAGACCGCTCCACAAGAGACTTTGAAAAACTAACTGTTTTTGGAGATATATGGCAGTTTTTTTTCTTACCTCTGATGCAGAATCGTGCTGTGCTAATAATAGCGGGCAGCATCTGATGGCATCAAATAGCAGTACGGCACGGCGTACGCAGTAGTGCAGGGTCTACATCTACGAAAGAATGATTGGCCAAAGCAAGCGCTTGTTATCATGATCTACATCTACTTCATCCACAACTCGGCAGATAACGCGGGATTGAATGCCTAACGTGGCCCAGCTTGCGGTCGCCAGGCTTTGGTCAAGGGAAGCTATGGACTTGGATACCGCGACATACCACTGCAGTCTGGACGTGAAGTTCCAGTCAATATAGCCACCGATCCCAGATTCACATAGAAAACAGGTGCATGACCAAGAAGTACGGAGCACGTTATCCCCCGGTAGATCTTGCTTGCGGCCATGCTCATGGCAAGATGGGGACTTGGCGAGATTAGATTATTCGTCATACAGCACGGCGACGCCGATGGCGCCCGCGTTAGAGGGACTTGCGCGCCTACGGCGTCTTGTTTCACGTCTTAGGTCCCAAGCAGTTTGTGACTGGTCAAGTCGAGTTAAAACCCGACTCCCAAGCTGGCGGCCTGAAAGCAGTTTGAGAAGCCGTTCGACGTCGACTTCAGCTCGGCGAATGGGTTTGAAAGCGGTTAGGAGGTAGCTATAGTTCACCATACAGGCAATTCTGCTAAAGTATCTCCACAAGATGACATTCTGTCACACGCAATTGAATCGGTATGTGCAATAAGCTGTCCAAGTTAACTAATTGCTTCCTGCTGACATTCTGCAGTGGTAGCCGCGGTACCCAGGTACGCCTGTGCTTCCATTAATGGTTTAGGTAGTCATTCTGCGCCTCGTGTATCCGTGCAGACATGGCGGCGGATCCGGCATTGCCAGCATTGCCTCAGCCCTCGGGGTCCCGATGGCGAAGGATCGAGATCAATAATAACTCCGATCAATAATAACTCCCATTGGTCTAGTTATTCTAATCGCTGCTGACGAAGATCGACAGTAGCTGACCTTACTATTGGTATCTCTGCGCCTCAGCTGGGTCGTTGCCACTGGAAGCCGACACGGTGAGGCTGGAGGTAGTGTGCACGCCTGTTGATAGATGCATCTAGATGGGATACTCTAAGTCCAGTCAAGTATTACGCACACAAAATGCCACCCGCAAATCGAGGCGGTGCGGCCGCGCCGTTAAGAGAGCTTGATTCCGACGTGATAGTAGTTGAAAATGTTCACATCTTATATCTTCCGTCATTCAGACAGTGCGGTCTTGCATGGTTTGCATCGTGTCTTGATCATGGACTCCTCGCAATCCCAAGCCTCTCTGTATCCCGAGCCCAGCAGGGCTAAGTACAGAGCGAGACAGTCATGTATCAGCTGCAGGCACAGGAAAGTGAAGGTATGTCAACACTGCGGAGGCTCCGTTGAGGCCTGGAATTGACTGGTCCTCCAGTGTGACCGCGTGAAACCATGTCGTGCTTGTTGTATACGCGGTCTGCCCTCAGAGTGCAGATACACGACGAGAGGTCAAGACCGCCACTATATCAGCCAGTCCTCTGCCCTCGATCGGATGAGGACGGAGCTCAATAGAATGCAAGACCGGTTGGCAGAGTTGGAACGTCAGCGGATGCCTAACCCATCTCTAGATTCCCAAATTCCCCAGATTAATAACAATATCTATGTTACGACGGTGGCACCTGCACCTATACCTGCTCTCAGCCCTGCTGTTGACACGAGATCCTCCTTGTTCAAAGAGATTGTGAACATCATTGCGACTGCGCCATCAGACATGGTCGCTCATGCTGTCGATCAACTCAGATCTGGTGCTCCACTAGAATTTATCGTTGCTGCTACGAAAGAGAGACAACCTGCACCTGGTGCGAGTTTTTCAATCCAGGCGGATAGGCCCGGTACGCAGCCAAATAGCATCCAGAGCAGTGAAGATGCCCCTCTCATGCGTACAGCTCAAAGGACTTCTGAACTGAGTCCCAGCAGCTTAGGTAACCTAACTGTGCGCTCGTGGACAAGGCAGCCTACCCGTACTAGGACCGAGTCCCTTCCCAGAGGGCTCGACGGATGGCAGCAGTTCCAAGAACTATTTCTAGAGAAATTTATCTCAACCTTTGCGCCTGGTCACCCGTCAAGGAGTCCAACGAAGGAGGTCCAGGTCGACCTTCCTTGGCTCTACGCTCTCGTTTGGAACAGATCATGGTTACCACAGTCTAGGAGCGCCCTTGAGGGCATAGCCACTGCATACTTTGGCAAGGTTACAGGTGACAGTCGCCTAAGCATGCATGGTCAGTCCATATACGCAGCGACATTACGCATGTTGCGACGGTCTGTCAATTAGGGCAAGTTCAACTGGACCGACACACTCTCTACCGTTCTGGCATTGAACCTTTTTGAGGTACTATCCTCACTCACTCCCAAAATCTGGTACTTGTGACTGAGCTGAATCTTCTGACTTGATTCATAGTTTATCAGTTATACGAATTCTGTTGCTTGGTTGAATCATGTCCATGGCGCCGAGGCACTGTTTCAGATGCGAGGTCCTCGCCACTTTGTCTGGGGGATTGATCACCAAGCGTTCCTCCACGTCCGTCTCTATGGTGTATGCCTCCCCAGTGACTGCCTTTATCTATTTCTATCTAATGGTTTCTGAGTCTAAAAACTAGATAATTGCCTCACATATCAGAATGACGCCGAGCTTTCTCGCTCGTGATGAATGGAAAACCATCCCGTGGTCATCGAATCCGTCTTCAAAGGACATACTACACCATCTTCTCGACCATCTCGCTGATCTTTCTGTGCTCATGGCAGACTTTGCCAGGTTGCAGAGGGAATTGGAATCCGGCAATCTATCACCACCCGAATTGTACACGGTACACCCTGCCCTTTTCGCATCTCTGAAAGGTTTCGTTGCCCGTCTACAGGAGTGGAAAGCCCAGTGGGCGGATGCCTATCCATACGGCCAGCCTTACGAACTCCCACAATCCGACGAGCGGTTAGAACAAAGCTGGGGAGAGACATCTCGGGGAAGCTTCTGCCTTCCACCTTTCGTCTGCAGCAGAGGTCTTAATCCAGGACCTGCCAGCGCCATATACTACCCTGATGTCTTTCTCTCCCAGGCCATGGGCATCTATTATGCAACTGTGATCAGTATTGGAAGGCTGGATCCTCTTCGAAAAGTAATTCCCGACCTCGAGATTTACGACGCAGCATGCCGTCTGTGTCGCAGCTGTGAATACAACATCTTCTTTGCGCCGGGCAATTCAGGCGCTCTGCACTCGCTATTTCCCCTTCGGGTCGCGCATTTCCACTTCCAGGAGGGTAGCCAGGAACGAGCGTGGATGGATGGACTCTTTGCTTGGATGGGCAGGAGTAGTCCGCTGGGCATCAGTAGCCGTGCCCGACCTGACCTGATTGAAGAGGTGCAGGTGTGACCTATCGAAAAACGAACGACAGGGCCTTGTATGCTGGAACAACTATTTGTACATACATTTTTAGCGCTTACCGCCCCAGTCTCGACGCTCGCTGTTTCACAGCGGCGGTAAATCTGGGACCTGACTGCACTTGAATGACTGCCATGCAGGACGCCTTTGATCCCTGAGAAGAGTACCCTCTTCTAACGATTTGGAGCTTGGATCGACATCAGTCCCTCTGCTATGTACTCAGTCGCGATAATTTACTCCCTTTTCTGCGATCTCAAGCGGTTGATATTGATCAGCAGATATCAGTTTTGCTTAGTCGAGGAAGTATACAATATGCAGTTTTCAAGCACAGAGACATTGTTACTCATGGTTAAGCATATACGAACTTTTGCAGAAAACCGATTCGTCATGAGTGATGTTCAACAAGGAAAAAGCGAATCCTTCGTATCCAGAACTCTGTTGGGGTATGACAGCGGTATGATGTGTCTATGCGGGGCGACCATATTCTGTACAACGCAGCAGGAAAAAGCAGAGGTGCACAACAGTTGGTAACAATTATATCTCCAGCATATATGGATAGTTTTGTTTTCTATATATATGTCATCTATTATATAACTCGCTACCTTCCTAGATGCCAGCTCCCGTAACCGCTTGAGATGGAATTGATCCCAAAGACAGGCACACGAGGGAAACTAGACAGAGAGATCCAGACCTTCCTCTCCAACCACCCCGACCTGCACCTCGGCACAGAGGACTTCCTCCGCGAACGAAGCATCCACGCTCGCATCCTCGGCTTCCAGTCCCTCCCCGAGAGCCAGCAAAAACACATCGACTGCGTCGAATTCACCGCTATCCGCGGTCCTCATGGGACCATCCCGATCCGGGTCTTCTACCCGTCGAACCCGAAAGCATGCGAGAGAACCCGCGAGGGGGATGTGGCCGCGTTGGTGTACTTCCACGGCGGCGGGTACACCGTTGGCACGGTGGACGAGTTCGAGAACGGGTGTCGCATACTAGCGGAAGAGGCTGGGGTACAGGTGTATGCGGTTGAGTACAGGCTTGCGCCTGAACATACGTATCCGACGCAGCTGGATGAGGGCGAGTGCGTGGTGCGGTGGGTGCAGGGACAGGGAGGGAGAGAGAGGGGCGTCCATGCGGATAGGGTCTGCGGAGGTGGTGATGGCGCGGGTGGGAGCTTGACTACCAGCCTGTGTCTCCGGCTTAGGGATCAAGGAAAGAAGAACCTTCGGGGGCAGATTCTTCTGTATCCGGAGCCCCGTCTGCCGTTTGACACGCCTGCCGCGAGTGAGAACTGCTCCGGACCGTACTTAGCATGTGAGTGTTCTTGACGCTGTTCAGTGCATATAGGATATTTTACCTATGGATAATAACGGACGGATGAAACCAGGCACCGGCCTCACCACGCTCGCAGAGTACTACCTACCAAAAGACCATTATCCCGATCCCCCTTTTTCCTCTGAACCTGACCCATACATCCGCCCTGGCGAGCAGCCGGCCTCGTCACTTCAGAATCTACCTTCTACAGCCATCTTCACCTGCGGGTTTGACCCGCTGCGTGACGTCGGGATCGAGTTCGCGTCCAAACTGCAGGAGGCCGGGAACCACGTCATCTGGCAGCACTTCGACTCCCTCCCGCACGGGTTCCTGCAGATGGCGCCGTGGAGCAGGAAGGCAATGGGGGCGACGAAACAGGTAGCGGTGGAAGTGAGGCGGTTGGCGTATTGCTGAAGATGCAATTTGAAAAGAGAAGCAGGGTTCGCTGCCTTTTTTTGATCCCGGCTTCTGCATCGCGTATCGTAGAGCAGGCTTCAGTGAACACTGCTCCAAAAAGGTACCTTTTTCGATATTTCATTGGCACCCGATTGGAGAGCCGAGAACGCGTGTGCTGGGCGGTTATGTGACCGACATTGGAACTTGGAGGTATGCTCATCCTTCAGAGTCGATCGGAAATCCGTCAACTCATCATTAGTCTCCTAGTTGGCTAAGATGAAACGCGTTGGAGAATGATCAGCATTCTTTGTTTACCTGTTTTGCCGCGCGCTTTTGATGGCCCTTGCACTTGGATCCTCGTACTTCTTCCTCCAACCACAACGGTGTAGCAAAGTGGCCATCCTTGTTGTGGTTTGGGGGCGAAACCGACACGCTTGAAGTAGAACCCAGCCAAAATTAGAAACTGCTACTGTGTAACGGTATAAGTAGCTGGATATCCTTTCAGGCATATGTATTCCTTTTTGACTTTCCACATCTATTAACATGCCAACCCAGGTCTTCGTTCTTGTCTACTTCGGAGAGCCGCTTGACTATTCAAAATACCGCCATACAGCCCTTTGCTTCGAGTTTCCTGCGGGTGCGAAAAGCGTGATGGACATCAAGGGTACACAAGGGATGTTTGAATTCGAGGAAAACACCGACTACAGCTACGACAAGAGCTTGAGGCTTTTGGAGAAAATCCCAGTGGCAGAGATTCCGGATTCGGCCGGCGCGGCCTCGACCAAAGCGGTCATCTATGCGACCCCGATAAGGAACGGACGCAATGATCTGGACTGGAATTGTCAAAACTGGGTTGGCGAGGCTCTGGCCCGGCTGGTGGACAATGCCTACGTGAGTGCGGTACAACGGGACCAGGCACTTGACAAGATGATAGACGTGTTATGGAGGCGAGAGATGAACCCAGATCTCTGTGACCCTTAGAGAGGGGGCCCTGACTGGTAAGAAGTACGGTCTCGATCAGAGAGATTGGGCTAGCTCCTTTTCCGGAACGGAGAACAGCAGCACCTGGGACAGTTCATCAGAGGGGATCAGAATGCACGTCCTGTGAGCGTCTCTGTCAGATTAGACCTACAGAAGCTCAGAAATGGACACCTTCTAATAGCCGTACCAATACCCGCTTGCTCTCGATCGTCTGCAACAATGTGGGGTTTCCATTAATGGCTTGTGATGAGACCCAAGAAGGACATGCCTATATTCCCTCTCATATCGAGGTGGAAGGATGTGCGATAGATAATCTGCCCAACCCTGCATTGGTTTCAGAACCGCAGCGCCCTGATATATTCCCAGTGCTCTGGATACCAACCAGCATATTCCCAATCGATGATAGCCGCGAAACGGCGTTCTTCATTGACCAGTATATTCCAGGGAACCAAATCGCCATGAGGGTTTGTGCCTCGTGCGCACGGAGATTTGGGCCGGTCTTCACTATCCTGTCTCCGCTGATTCGGATGACCTTGCGACTACCAAGTGTACTAGAATAGATGATCTCTCCTTTTTCTTCTTCTTCTTCTTCTTCTGCTGCTGCTGCTGCTGCTGTAGAAACTTTTAGCATATACTAACTTATTTTGAAAGAGAACAGAAAAGGTAAGGTAGAGTTCGTCACCCTTGTCGGCTTGAGCCATTCTATCTGCCTGCAACCTCCGTGACGGTTACTTGGTTTCAGACTGTCGATGCTGTCCTCTTCCTGATGGCGGGCTTCTCTTTAGTTTTAGTTCACTCTCTGGAAACAACAAATACGGTTAAGGCGTGGTGGAAATATCGCGCGGAATGAACCGTGGACAGGGGTCAGGTAGAAGATGGCGGGGCACTCACAGCGACGGCGCATGCCCCGCCCGCACTACTCGATCTTCTTCAAAGCGGACGTCGTGAGCTTTGGGCACAAAGAGAGAGAGAGAATTAAGAATTATCTATATAAATCTAAAGATAGTCTACATACCCTATGCAGGCTTGGAATGTGTACCACCTGCACAATCATACCGTGCTCCATTTCTGATCCACACAAATCCCTCCGGACATGTATCCGAACCATCATCGATCTTTTCCTGAGCTTTCTTCTCTTCCTTCTTTTTTTCCTGTTGTTCTTCCACTGCATCAAGCTCAGCTGATTCACGCTTCTTTGTTTTCTTCTCTGCCCGCCGCTCCATCACTGGAGGAAGGGCGCCACTGGCAGTTGGACCATCTTTCTTTTTCTCAGCTTTCTTGGCTGTCTGTCGTTCTTCCACTGCATCAAGCTCAGCTGATCCACCGTTCTTTTTCTTAGCTTTCTTCTCTGCATGCCGCCTTTTCGCTGCGGTAAAGAAGTTACGGACAATTGATCCACCGCTCTTGTTCTTAGCTTTCTTCTCTGCCTCCCGCTTTCTCGTTGCATCAAGGTCAACTGCTCCGTTCTTCCTTCCTGTATCGATTCCCGGTGATGCTCCCTGCAATTGATTGGCCTGAGAACGATGATCTGTTCTTCTCTCCTGATGCGGCTTCGCACAGGCCGCTAGGGTGGTCGAACGTCCAGGGTCACTGTCCATAGAGGCATCCATGTCGGTAGCCATGGGAGCCTGGCTCAATACAGGCGGTGGTGCATATGCGACTGGGCACATTGCCGGGGCTTGGGGCTGTGATGTCTTGGGCTTCTCGGTCCCATAAGGAGTCAATTGATACTTCTCGCTAATCATCTTCTTTAGACAGGAGACGGCTATGTCAAAAGTCAACGTTGATGTGGGAGGCTCTTCTCGGAAAACGGACGCTGCCATCTGCTTAGCCAGGATGGTAATGTCGCGAGCGTTGCACCAGGAAGGAAATACCAAGATCATCTCAAAGAGTCGGTATAACTTCCGGTATTCAACAATGGACTCGTCTCTCAGGATAGGGGCATCAACCAGTCGCTTAGTGAGCTGTCGATCCAACAGAGCTAAGCAACTACGGGGCTCGATATTGCGGAAGACGACGACCTCGTCAAAGACACCAGACAAGTCCGGTTTCGCTTTCAAAAGGTTGTTTATGTCGACTGTATAACCGGCCAGGATCACGACCATTTTGCCCATGTACTTGGACGAGGTGAGGAAGGAAAGCAACTCGTTGACCGCTTCCGCAGCGAACTGTCCCTCTGCCAGAAGATAGGCCTGGTCCACAAACAGGACCTTCCCCAAACCTCTTTCCAGCACAGCCCTCGCTTTAGGGCTGGTTTGGCCTACATATTGCCCGATGAGGTCTGAGGCGGAGCATTCAACCACTTCGTCGGTAGATAGGAAACCCATGTCATAGTACACCTTGCCCATACTCCGAGCGGTTGTCGTTTTGCCAGTTCCTGTGTGCGATGAAGTCAGTCAGCGACTACTTTCCGTTTATTGTTATTCACATGTCTGTAAGAGCTAGTAGCCTCTGCAGAGATGGCGGAAGTTGTGCTTACCTGGTGGGCCCTTGAAGATAAAGTTCATCGGAATAATCTCTTTAAGATTCGTACCACTCCAGCCCTTCTGACGAGCATTGTCCGCGAGGATCAAGTATTCAACCACTTTCTCAACCACCTCTTGCGCCACCTGATACTGGAGTAGCTTTTGACAACTCTCGATCGCGTTCTTACCCCGGCTTATATTGGGATCAAAGTCCTCCGGCTCAAAGACTGTGTCGTAGTTTCGCTCCGCCACATGCTTCTTGTCCTGCCTGTTCTGGTACGACAGTTTGGCTCTGTCAAGAAATGTGTCGACCTCTCCGGCATTGGCAAAATTGTGTCTCATCAGCGTCCGCTCGAGAACCTGAGAAGCAACATCAAACGCTTCCGGTGTGGCACGGAGATCCTGTTGCTTCATCTTGAATCGCAATATTTCTTCCAACTGCGGCAATTGGAAGTCCAGGAAACGGATTGGGCTGTCGGCAGCAAATCGCCGAGATAATCCAGGGTTGGCGTGTTGGAACATGGCGTTGATCTTGTCTTCGTACCCCAGCATGAGGATGCAACGATCGTCCCCGGGGACTCCCTGAACCTCTGCCACAAGGGTGTCGATGACCGCCACTCGGTAGTGGTCCTGTTGGCTTTCCGCCTTGCCGGAGTTCAGCATGTACGCCTCGTCGATGATCAGTACTTTGCCGATGGTTCGTTGGAGAATGCGCTTCGTTTTGGCCTCTGACTTTCCGAGGCATTCGCCAATAAAGTCTGCCGGATTTTTCACGATCACTGGAATAAGGGATCAATTAGAATCAAATCAAAAATGGCAGGGAAAATAAACCATAAAAATTAATAAGAAATGCAAGAAATCTGTCAACACAAAAATCAGAATAATACGAAAATCTTCTTCCCTTACCTTCGCCCTTGCTAAGAAGTCCCAAGTCCGCTAAGATCCTGCCATATAGCTTGGCCACTGTGGTTTTTCCTGTACCAGGCGATCCAACAAATACTCGGTTGAGAGAGAACTGTAGCGGGTGCCTCTCTGCCAGATCACGACGGTAGTTGGTTTCGATCATGCCGATCATGTCCTCGACAGCCTTCTTGACTTCGTCGAGCCCGATCAGACTCTGTAACTTCTTCCAGGCTTGACTTTCAAACTTGGCCACAGAAGGATCTGGCCCAAGCAGGTCGTCTTTCGTGAAGAGATAATAGTCAGGGTCCATATTGTTGCGTCTCTCCTTCCAGATGCGCACTGCCTGCCGTTCCGCTATCCTGGATAAGAGATTCTCTACCTGACGGGCGTTTCCGAATCCTTTAGTCCCACGACAACGCGCCAGTCGTCGGACCACGATGCGCATATACAAGCCATCCATGCCCTCTTCGATTTTCATCCGTCCTTTATATTTCCTGTCTATATTATCGCGCAGGATGGTCCAGAGCTCAGCCTCATTGAAGTCGGTGAATTGGAGCGTATACGGTACTCTGCTAACGAGACCAGGGTTGTGCTCGAAGAAACTCTCCATCTCAGTGTTGTAGCCGGCAAATATCACCACTAACCTGCCAATATGATTCTCCATCTCTGTGAGGATGATGTCGAGAATTTGGCGGCCAGCGGTCATGGAGTGGTCGGCAACGAGCTGATACGCCTCGTCGACAAAAAGGACTCCTCCCTTGCTGGCGAGGTAGTCGATCATGTCCTTGGCAGCAGAAGGCCCTTCTGCTGCCAGCTTTGCCCCAGAGGTTTCGACAACGTTAGCCCCTGACAGGCAGCCAGAGTTGAAGAGATAGCTCGCATATATACGAGAAACTGTTGTCTTTCCTTTGGGTATGTCAGTAAGTCTGCTAGTAAGAAATAAGATATTGAAACCCTTACCTGTCCCGGGATTGCCTTGAAAGACCACATGCCGCCTTTCTTTCTGAAAGGCAATTTTCTGCCTTTTACCGACGTCGATCTGAGAAGCGATGGCAAGAAACTTGTATTTGACTTCCTCTTGGCCCACCAATTGGAACAAGTCATCGATTTCTTTGCTCTCAGCACCTTCATGTTCCTTCTGCCGTCTCCATTCCAGTTCAGCTGCAGAGAGCTCGTGTGGGAATGGTGACTGAACCGTCGGTCCCTCGCTCTCTGACTCTTCAGATGTGGGCTCCGAGGAGCTACTTTCGGCGTCGCTTTCATCGAAGACCTGTGAGGGGCGTCGAGATGGTTGTGACGATTCAGGTAGAGGGATAATAGGCAGTTTAAGGCCACCGTCGTCCTTCACGATGTTATCGACCAGCACTTTGACTTCCTCATTTGATGCCACATCCTGCTCTTCATCTGCACTTTTGTCTTGTACCTCTCGAAGCAATTCCACGTCATTCTTGACAGCAGACTGAGGGTCAGATGCCGCACTTCCATCAGGCATTGTACTGCTCGGGTCATTGTGGACAGAAGCCGAAGGCGAAGAACTGCGCAATGGCATTTGAGAATTTGGTATTCGTTCGGGGAGTAGGTTCGAGGAAGAACGCCGGCCCTGGCGAAGGGAGAGTTCGAGCATCGGTGTGTGGAATCCTGCATTGGAACGTAAACATGGACTGGAGGCAGACCGTACAATGGACCTGGCAGGAGATTCAAAGGGAGCTTGGGATGATGACATTGTGAACGAGCCGGCGAATTGACTGTGCGTCGTCTCGAAGGTTGGCAAAAAGGAAGATGGATTTCTGATGTTTGTAGAAAGACACAAGAATCCTTCCTCTCGGGAGATGGTCATCTATTTATTAAAAATGTCTCAATAACTTTGGCCTCAACCGATTCCTGTGGCTGTGTCGAAAAGAATCATTAATGACCATCAATGATATTTCCGCGGAGCTGCAACTGATGGATATTTGGGCACCGTCCCATCGAAAGCGTGGCGTAGAAGGTGGCATTGCATTTCTGCCCGTACCGGGCATATATACGGGTAGGCTCCAAGATTTCTTTGGGTTGAAACGCAGTCGTTGTGCAGAAGCACAGCAAGTCAGCGACAGTAAGGCTGTGTGCAGTGTCTTAGAATTGGAATAAGGCTTTGAGTTGAGCCTTATGGCTGCATTGTGGTCGTTGTTAATTGGATTGGGTGGGGGCATGGTTTGTTACCTGGCCACGAATGATAGCTTGTATCTTGCGAACTGAAATACAGCAGAAGTTGAGTCTTCAATGGACCCGTCAATATTCGTGGCTGTGCTTTTACAACGCCGGATTTGACTTGAGAATCCAAGAGAGATACTGAGCTGAAATGAAACATTTCTACCTACCGATATACCGAATTATTTTTCGCTCGCAGTCGCGCGACGTGAGTCTCAGCAACTTCAGCTGATCAACTGGGTGTTTACAGAGGCTTTGCTCGCAGTCCAGAGTGATATGGCGAATATCGCCACCGAGGTTGATTCGTTTCATGGCCTTATTAAAATGGCTTCGTTCTTCCTGGGTTCTTTTTATAATCCTCGTCTTCACCAGCACCGGGCAATAGAGAACACCCCGAGCACTTGTACAAGTCACGGCTCGCACAATCAACGGTCACTCCCTAGTTGTTCTTTTTGACCATATTGAGCTCTCAATTTGATATCGCCCTTTTCTTTCCATTCATCTGCCCTGTTTCTGTCTCAAGGACAGACAATCCAAATGTCTCAGACAACAGCATCAGGACTTGACTGGCTCTCCACCATCTCCTCGGTAATTGCAGCCGTGGTAGCTCTAGTTACTCTTCTGACAGTCTATCTCGCTGCGACGCAGATACTCTCACAACGTCAGATATATCTTTTAGGCACATCAGTCGAATCTCTGGGTCCGTGGCAGCGCAAGGTGGTTTCTCCTTCCATCTTCAAGATGCAGACAATCTCTACACCGGTGGTCAGCTTGCCAAAGCTAGTGGAAAAGCATTGGAAGCCGAGCTTTACATTTCCAACTGGCTTCAGTCTTCCATCGAATAAGGGAGTCCCCGACATGGAATCTCGCATCAACATCATGGCAACAGCCAGTTGGGTGAATTTTCTCCAGGCACTGGGGTTAGGCCCTGATGAAACAAAGCACTATACGATGCAACCGCAGCCGGAGTTGGTGAATGGTATCGTCCCTATGCGTTGGACCGGAAGGGATCTGGTGGCTATCTGCTCCATCTTGGGCTTCCAATCCCACGAAGACCGGCCCAGCTTCAAATCACCGACTCCCCTCCCGATGCAGTGGTCGGGGCCCCTTGGTTGGCTGCAATTCCGGGCCAGTGCAGAAGGCTGTATTGTGGAATTTCGAAGAAGGGCCTTGACGAAGAACCAACTATCGGACAAATTGCATCGATATTATCGCCTTCTCATACCTAAAGACCCTCCCCTACGACTCGTGCCTCGACTTTGGCAGTCGATCAATGCCATGACTCTCCCAGGTGAAAGAGTCCTCTATATCGGCGGTACCGATCGTCATACAGAGATGATGATGGAACAGGCGGAGGCAAACCGTGCTCCCATCGATGAAATTTGCGACGAGGTGATGAATACCGGACTCGGTAAAGAGGAGACTATGGAAAAGCTCTGGGGTAAACGGTCAAAGCGTCCGACTGCGCTGCAGCCGGAGGCAATTGAAATGGGAGTCTCCCAGGCTTCCTCTCAGTTCAATTCCCTTCCCGACTTCCTTCGGGGAGACTCCTTAGAAGATATCGTGCGTGACATTGACAAAAAAGTGAATTGTGGCTCACGCAAGGAGGTTCTAAACCGGTGTCCTGGCTTGCTTTCAGTGATCGTACAAGGGGAATTGGCTGAAAGTCGTGGGCTTGATCCGAGTCACTGTGAGGAGTTTGATCGGGTTTATGTTGACGCTGAGGATGTCAACTCCAAAACTCACCCGTATAGGCTGGGGGCTCTCTGCATGAACCGGGATTTGCTTGAACTGGTGAAAGAAGCTATACTGGAACTCGTGCCAGACGGCTTCTACTTCACTCCCACAAAGAACCTCGGCAGCGACGTTTCTGAGATCTACCATCACATCTCAGAGCAGTCTGACAGGCTGGATATTATCTTCTCCAAAGAGAGCCTTGACCGATGGGATGGAAGTTTGGACTCAAGCAAAGATGACAACAGCACGAATAGACAGCTATATTATGCAATGAGTCTCTGCAACGAATTTCAGCACATTCGGCGAACATCAAGGGCGGTCTTCACCATTGATGACATGCAAATCATTGCAAGAGCGTCAGAGTCACTCCGTGGAATGCTAACCGATAGCAACAACGATCTTCGTTGGGCAATGCTTTTTCACCCTCACTGTTTGTCCATGTGGTTCAATGTGCGAAGTTCATGAAGATTGAAGATATACTCGACGCAGCCGTAGAGAGCCGAAATTATATAATCGACTGCAGCTCTCTCAATTTTGACAATGGGAACGTGTATTTTGAGCCCAGACATCCAGTCGAGCTGCTTAAAGATGGGTCATTCTCTGGAACTGAGATACTTGCTGCCTTCCTTGATGCCTTCCTGACGTTTTTCTGGATCGAGAAGTGTTGGATTTCGGATGTTGCCGTGTACGATGCGACGCTACCACAAACTGTGACCATGTGCTAGCGAAAATTGAAATATTGACGGCCATACAGAGGCAAAGGAAACCATGTTAGCGCCTGTAGAAAGAAAGGATCAGCAAAATAGAGAGGAAGAACAGAGTCAAGACTGTACACATATGAGGCCGTACCATAAGTTGGTGATGGATCTTTTTTTTCTTCTGTTTTTTTGTATATTCGACGGCTAGATGTATCAAATTAAAATACCACAAAGCATGCAAAAGACCGTGTGCTCTGACAAAGCTACCAGGTAGTTTTGCGTAGCCAGTCTAACATAACTAGTTATGTTAACTAAGTTAGTTAGTTAACTAATCGGTTTCGATCTTATGTAAGATGTGAAAGACCAGGTTGGTCAAATAGCGTCTTGTCCTGATCGATAAGAGCATGAAGGGACAAGTTGCTAAGAACGAGTGAGAGGTGGAGGAATTCTTGGGAGAGATCTTCCAGTTGCAGTTTGATTTCAAGAGGACTTGCTGATCAAGTCGATCCGTGGACGTGGTCGGCGGGAGATGGCGGGACGTCCGTGCTTCCCGCTCCGATCTGACGTCCCCACCGATGAGTTGATCTTCGAGCTTCGCGATATCCTCAAGTCGACCACTCTCCTTTGTACATACAATCTATTAATCCAATCCCTTTTCTCCCTTTCCAGCCCAAAGAAAATAACAGGTCACCGCAATGCCTCGTGCTCATCTCGTCGAAGTCGACTCCCTCGAAGCTCTCGTCATCATCGACAACGAACTCGATCCTTTATCCAATGCTGCCCCAGATACGGTGCACATCTCTGGGTCAATGGCACAGCTTGCCACATCGTCACCGCATCAACTCTACGACCGGGGGGACGCTTCCCGGGAGCTGCGTATGGACGATATTTGCTGTTCCGCGCATGGCCTATCTATCCTCGTGGTGGGTTGAAACCGTGACATCCTTTGCAGCTCAGGCTGTTTAACGTTCTTTATTCTTTGCTTTGCAAAGACAGCCACGAAAGGAGACATTAAGCACTCGGTCCTGTTTGATACCGGCCCTGAGGAGGAGGCGTGGGAGAGAAACGTGAAGCGGCTGCGGGCGGATTTGTCGCGTGTCGAGCTCATTCAGCTGTCGCATTGGCATCGGGATCATTCAGGTTGGCTTCTACCATATATTGGAAATTAATTATTGACTAGCTGACCGTGATAACTGCACGTAGGCGGTATGCTCAAAGCCATCCGCATGATCAAAGAGGCAAAGCAGGCCAAGAGCCTCTCTGATACCGGCCTCGTCGTGGACGTCCACCCCTCGCGACCAGACTATCGGGGCTTTGGGATCGGCGAGACGATCGTCTCGCTGGAGGCTGACCCCACCTTTGAAGAGATGGAAGAGGCCGGTGCCACGATTGACAAAAACAGTGAGACGCACACCGTCCTCGACAACATGTTCCTTATTTCGGGGGAGATCCCGCGAGTGACCTCGTACGAAAATGGCTTGAAAGGTGCCCTCCGGTTCGATAGCGAAGAGGGGGACTGGTTCTCAGATGAGATGATCAATGACGAGAGGTTCCTGATGTGCAATTTAAAAGGTTTGTGTGCTGCACACCGTTCGAATAGTCTGCCTTGGTGGATTTCTGGTGCATATCTGTGCACAAGTTCATAAGTACTAACATTTATGCCTACAGGCAAAGGGATCGTCATGTTCACAGGCTGCAGCCACGCTGGGGTTGTCAACGCCGCGAACCACGCTAGAAAGCTTCTCAAAGGCTCAGTTCCGTTTTATGCAGTCGTCGGCGGCTTTCACCTAGCTACGAGTGACGAGACACAGGTGGAGAGCACTGTCAGTGACCTCGAGAAACTCGACCCGGCCGTGCTTCTTCCCGGGCACTGCTCAGGCTGGCGAGCAAAGTTTGCGATCGAAAAACAAATGCCTGGGAGGCTGGTTCCCTGTACTGTCGGGTCTAGAATCACATTTTAGAGACGCTTATTTGCGTGGCAAAAGATGACTACGCTGCGGAGAGGCTCGTCGATCCATCTTTTCTTGTTTACCAGAGTTGTTCCTTGCTATTCCTTCTGGCACGCCTGACCGACCCAGAGTGCGAGAAGGAGCTAATAGCTGCAAAGATTCAAAATGTCATGGACCTCCCAACCGCCAATGATGACATGATGATTACAGGGCGGATCCTACACTGTGGTACTGAATGGCTAGACCGGGTCTTGGCCGTTGTGGCAGATTGCGGGGTCTCCCCACAACGCGGAAGATCATCCTCCATGGCTCAATAAACACTGACCAAGATTGGCTTCGACGGTTATACCCCTGTTACCGGTGGATTGCAGCGGCGGAGAGCCTCGGTTGCAGAGGACTCTCACATGGTTGCACACTGGCGTCTCCACATGTCGTCACGGTTCTATTCTCACTAGGCGTCGCTATAAGTTTAGCTGGTATTTCGGACTCGCAACCAGCAAAAAAGGGAAAGGAAGCCGATAAAAATATAACGATGGTCAATCTAAACACGTTCCTCACGCCGGTCTATGTGCCAGTGGGTATCATACTATGCCTTCTATTGATCAGGAGCATCAGATACTTTGTCTATAATCGCAGACTGAAGGCGCTTGGCGGCATCCATGCTCCGAAGATTCCAGACGGGCCTATAGCAGGTAATCCCCGTGTCATATCAAAGTCGGCTATTAATGCGATTGGCTGAGTTATCTTTGAAGCGGTGCGCTTTCTCGTCGACGCCGCCAAGGCGCAGACTGAGAACAGACTGCTCGACTTCCATAATGATGTATTCAAGCACGCAACCGTGGCCTGCCCCAATTGTGTGGAGTCGAACTTTACCGGTGGTTTGAGATATTTCGTGACTCGCGAGCCGGAGCATGTCAAAGCGGTCTTGACCGGCAATTTTGCGAGCTTTGGCAAGGGACAGCTGTTCCATGATTTATGGAGTCCGTTTCTCGGGGACAGTATCTTCACCACGGATGGAAAACAGTGGTCAGACAGCCGACAGTTGATCCGACCCATGTTTATCAAGGACCGGATGAGTGACCTGGAGATCTTCGAGAAACGGACTCAGGTCATGATCAGCTTGTTCCCAGCTCCCGGTGAGACCTTTGACTTGATGGATCTGTTCTATCGAATGACACTTGATGTAACAACCGAGTTCCTCCTCGGAGATGGTATCAAGAGTCTTGAGAACCCAAAAGGGGAGTTTGTTCATGCATTCGTTGAAGTTCAGCGGGTTCAGATGCTGGTCACGGTCATGGGGTAAGCAGTCGATGGAAAATGTGACTGTTGCCTAAGCTCAAATCTATACAGTCCGCTGCATTATTTCTACCCGCGGGGATCGTACAACCATGGCATTAAGATCATCGACAACTTCGTCCTTTCGTTCGTGCATCGGGCGCTCTCTCTCCCTGCAGATGAGCTGGAGAAGCTCAGCAAGTCTGAAAGATCATTCACCTTCCTACATGCCCTTGCGAGGTTCACGAGAGATCCCAAGGTAATCCGGGACCAGATAGTCTCTGTCCTGCTGGCTGGTCGAGACACAACTGCAGCAACACTCTCATGGGCCTTCTATGAGCTATCTCACTACCCCGCAGTGTATGCCAAGTTGAGAAAAGAGATTCTCGACACCGTCGGACCGACACGACGACCAACCTACGAGGACCTCAAGAACATGCCCTACCTGAAACACACCATCAACGAAACCCTCCGCCTCTACCCAGCCGTCCCATACAACGTCCGTTTTGCCCTCGCAGACACCACCCTCCCAACAGGAGGCGGACCAAACGGCGATCTCCCCCTCCCAGTCCTCAAAGGTGACGGTGTGATCTACTCGACCCTTGCAATGCAGCGCCGTCGAGAACTCTACCCGCCGACCTCAGAACACTTCGCCGATCCGGCTGTCTTCTCGCCTGAGAGGTGGGAGCGGTGGACGCCCAAGGCGTGGCACTATATCCCCTTCAACGGCGGGCCCCGGATCTGCATCGGGCAGAATTTCGCCCTGGCGGAGATCGGGTATACGATCGTAAGGATTCTGCAGCGGTATGAGCGGCTGGAGTATGTCGGGGAGTGGGAGGAGCAGTTTCATAAGGCGGAGATTGTGGGGACGCCTGGCCAGGGGGTTAGGGTTAAGTTGTGGACGCCAGAAGGGAATGGGGATGCTGAGAAGCAAGGTTGAATGCTTTTCCCGGCTTGCATTTCTGTTTCTGGCGCTTGCTTAGTCTCGAAGGGCGCTTGTCATGGAATCTCGTTCAGGCTACCGGCGGCTCCCAGCTGAAGGATGGTATTTGGTAAGCATAATGGGCTATGGTTACGATGAATTTGAGATATTACGTTATCTGGTCCAATCTGGCAGACTTCCGGTGCCATGACGGTGCGACAAGCCTAGGCATCTTTCCACGGATTCATCCAGAGATTCAAACTCACGGCTCTATTTCGGTCTCCTTCCCATGGTCGACCCACTCATACTGGTCGTTAAGGTATTTATGAGCCCGTAGATCTCCTGACCGCGCATGGCCCTCGAACAGCTCCGCTCGTGCCGCCCTGCCGCACAGCTGGCCCAGTTTACCGCTGGCTTCGTCCGAGGTCACCTCCTGGTACGTGACAGTGCGGAGGAACTTGCCGACCCAGAGGCCTCCAGTGTAGCGGGCGGCCTTGCGGGTTGGAAGGACGTGGTTTGTACCGATCACCTGGGACGAGTTAGTTTAAGTCACAAATATTGATAAGTCCTTTTGCTGCCGGTGATCGCAGACCTTGTCACCGTACGAGACGCAAGTTCTCTCGCCAAGGAATAGAGCTCCATAATTGCTCATCTTCTTCAGGGCCTCCCTCGGCTTCTGGGTGAGAATCTGTACGTGCTCAAACGCATACTTGTCCGCCAGCGCATACGCCTCATCCAGATCTTCCACGACGATGACCTCCCCAAACGCCTTCCACGAAACCCCGGCGATTGCTGCTGTCTCCAGCTTCTCCAGTAATCGGTCAACATACTGAATAGTCTGACGGCCCCCTTTCTCCGACGTCGTGATCAACACGGCCGGCGAATCCGGCCCATGCTCCGCCTGTGACAGTAGATCCGTTGCGATGGTGAAGGGGTCCGCATGCCCGTCCGCAACGATCAGGATCTCCGTCGGTCCAGCGAATAGATCGATCCCGATCTCACCGAACAACTGCCTCTTGGCCTCCGCGACGAAGGCGTTTCCGGGACCAGCGATGAAATCGACTTTCGGGATGGTCTCGGTGCCGACGGCCATGGCCGCGATGGCTTGGACGCCTCCCAAGAGGAAGATCTCGTCCGCGCCCGCGAGGTGCATGGCTGCGATGGTAGCGTTGGGGATCTTCCCCGCGATCGGGGGCGTGCAGCCCACGACATGCTTGACGCCGGCGGCTTTGGCTGTCAGGATGGTCATGTGTGCGGACGCGAGGAGGGGGTAGCGGCCTCCGGGGATGTATCTGCTGTCATCAGTATCCTATACAAACGTAAACACAGATACCATGTATCTCTGGGACAGGATAGAGCAGGATAAGTAGGTAGGTACATACGCCCCCACCCGATTAATCGGAACATTCTTCTGCCCCAACCTGACGCCCGGCCTCAACTCGACCTCAAAATCCTTCAACGAATCCTTCTGCGCCAGCGCAAACTCCCTCACATTCGCCTGCGCCTCCTTGATATCCTTGATCGTCTGCTCGGGCACCTGCGCGATCGCGGCCTCGATGTCCGCTGCGGACAGCTTGAACGATGAAGGGGACCAGCGGTCGAATTTTTCAGAGTACTGGCGCACGGCAGAGTCGCCGTTGGCGCGGATGTCATCGATGACGGATTTGACGATGGTGGGGACGTCGGTTGCAGTTGAGGAGGTGCCGTTGGTGGTGGTGGAGGGGGATTTGAGGTGTCGTGGCGCCATGGTGGTTGCTTTCTTTTCTCTGGAAATCGTTATTAGCTTGTTATATATCATACAGATGGATGTGATCTCTAATCATTCATTCATACTATACATACCGTAAATCGTGCTCAGCAAGTCGGAAGATCGATAATAAATGAACGGTGAACTGGACAAAATCAATCACTCGATCAATTAAAATATATACACCATTCAAATAAATGGATTAACATCTCACTTCCCAAAGAGCTGTAACCAGAGATATACATATAGACCTAAACACATATAAAATATCCCAAAAAATCCATCCCATCCCTCTGATCAACCACCTCCTCACGCAATCACCTGCCCCCTCCCTTCCCACCTTTCCCCGCTCTACCAACCCCTCGCTCGCAACAAAGTCCGTAGCCCGAACAGGAAACCCCTCAACTCCACTCGCACCAACTCCGACCCCAGTTTTCAGCACTGACTGTCGTGATACGATGTTCCTCTGCAGATCAGGTCCCATTCGGTTCTCCACGGAGATGAGATCGACAGGTCAGGAGCTCCGCAGGCAAATCCGGCAAGATTCGGAATCCGGGAAGCCCTACAGGTCAGGCAATGGAGCTTGAGGGATGCTGGTCGGAGATGCTCCGTCCGAGTGGAGGAGGTATGTGTTACATAAGCCATGATGGAGAAGGGATGTATGAATATATACCCGATCGGGAAAGTGTTGCGTGGTTCAATTTGGGTTTGGATTTATTGATTAGTATATACATGGGTACCATACTCCATAATAATACGGGGTAGACAATGAAAAAAGGAAAGATATGGAATTCGAATAACTGTATTTGTACTGATCCTCTTGGCAGTATATAAGTACTGTATAGTACATACATACATACATCTGTCGCTCTAGCTGTGGAAGGTACTTTGCTTCACCTTATATATGCATTTTCCTGGGTTTCTTCACAGTTATGCGCAGTGATATTGCAGGGGGGTTCCCATCACTACAGGGAATGGTCTGGTACATACATACATTACATGCCTACACATGTATTTGTCAGTAGAACATAGAAACGGGTAGCAAGAAAAAAAAAGTAGGATGCCTATCGGGCTGACCCGACTAGCGGTATTGGGTTCTCGCCAATCCCAACTCTGGCACTGCAGACAGGCGGTCTTTCGAGTCGCAGGTCCGTTTATCAGTCGGATTCAAAGCGACTTGCTCTCCACTCTACTCCACACCACGTCCCGTACGAAGAGGAGCTCTCTCGGCCGGGAAGATGACCTTCCCTCCCTCACTCCCTTCCTCGCTCCCTACCCAAGGCGATCCGATCTGCCTGACGAGGGAAAAGGAGGGGACGGAGCATTGGGAGTCAGGACCGGAGTTGGGGCCATCGGTTCCGGTCGGACGCTCATCGATCGATTAATTGGAGGTTGCACGGCTGAATGAATGGCTGGTTTGCAAGAAGAGAGAGAGCGAAGAGCATAGGACTCAAACAGGGTCAAATAAAAGAATGCAACAAAAAAAATTAAATTGGAAAGTGAAACAGCGGGAGCGAATTGATTGAGAATAGTCGTTGGTTTATACTATACCTTCATGGAACAAACTGGACAAGTAAGGTAAATTCTTATTCATGGTACATACAGTACAATATCTTCAAATCAATCTCCTGGTCCTCTCTGTGATAACCAGAACTCCTTGTTGTAGCGTAACAAAGAAGGAAAGAAAGAAAAGTTGAACAGTACAACTGGAAACTAAAATAATGTCATTAAAAATAAAATATAAAAAATAAAGAGCTTGTGGGTATTGCATATACAACCAGCAAGACACATCTTGGGCAATTCTTGAAACTCGGTCAACCGCCTCTTTCTTTCTGCAAAACATATTTCCATTCCGCCTCTTGTAACCCAACCCTACCTCCTAATCCGATTTTGCAGTATCCCCACAACGGGGGGGTAAAGAGGCAGAAAAAAGAGAAACCCTCCGACGTGTCTTTGACCGACGCAGGACTCGAACCTGCAATCTCTTGATCCGTAGTCAAGCGCCTTACCATTGGGCCAGCCGGCCTTGTTGATGTCTCGACTAATAGGTTATTTTATATTTCAATTAGTCCAATTTGGGTGGGCGCGTAGCTCGTCGCTACGGGCAATTTATTGTGTGTCTTGGCATTGATAGACAGGGCATGGCTGCGGATAGCCCTATCTGCCGACCTGTTTCGATACCGATCGATCAGTCCGACGGATCCCTGTGCATAAAGTCCTGGATCATATCGTTCCATATCCCGTAGTCCAGCTCGAGGACGGAAAAATCAGACATCAGCTGCGAGTTGGGCGCCCCCTGCGCCGTCGGCAGCACGCCATTGCCGGCAGGAGCAGCGCCAGTAGACGCGAAGATCGTCTCGCTACTCGGTCGAGGGTGGCTATAGTTGATATTTTTGGGACCAGCTGGATGTGCAGCAGTCCTCTGCCAAGCTACTCCTGGTCGCTGTCCTTGTGCCTGCCTGCTTCGAGGATCGGCCTCGGCCGCACCGCTGGCGACGGGACTGATGACCCCCACGCCTTCTGAGGGTACGGGAGAGTTGGATTGATTTGTCTGCAGATTGACTCCGAGTTGATACTTTTGAATCCACTGCCTGATCTGGGACAGACAGTTCTGGGCGTTCTGCCAGGCGCATCCCATCTCCTGCAGTGCGCCCATCAGTTCCCGCAGTTTGCGGATCGCCTCTTTTCTGATGTTCATGATCTCTGACGAACGTGCTGCATCCTGCGGCCCTGATCCCGCTGGCGTTGAATGCGAGTGCGCAGCGCCGTTGATGACGTAGATCGTAGACGCAGTGAACACCGCATGCACCATCCAGTTGCAGTATCTCCGCAGGGTATAGTTCCGGCGGTACTGCTCGACGTACCGAGAGATCGCCAGCGCCGAGGACGTGCAGATGGCGAGGGGTGATGACGAGTCCAACGAGGAGGGAGAGGGAGAAGGGGACGAGCCCGAGCCATCGGAGGAGCCCTCCGAACGCCACGACCGGATGAATGGTCGGAACAGCAGAATGAGCGCCGTGTGGTAGAATATATAGACCAGCAGGACTGCTGGCGAGGCGCGCGGTGACATCCGCATATGGTGCGGCAGAGAGTTAAACCAGGCACAGAGCTTCGTATGCAGGTCCGTGACGCACTGCTTGGCGCTGTCGCCTTTCTTGCTAAATGCTCCTTTATGGTAGATCGTGCGGACGATAGCTGCCAAGTGCTCGACTAGCTGGCAGACGTACTTGAAACGGCTTAGGTTGAAGAACGAGGAGGATGGGATGACGGGGGGAACGGACGGATCGAAGTTGGTGTCGTTGTATGGCGTCCAGGGGGTGGCATCCAGACTGTATGTCTCTGCTGGGAGACGGACGTACTTTCTGACGTGGAGATAGGGGAGACTTTCGGGTCTGCCTAGATATGCGGTCCATCCTCTGCAAGCCTGTGGTCAGAACAACGTAAATCGAGCGTCGAATGGCTCTAAGCTTACTTGTCGCTCACGTAGGAGGCCCAGAAGGTGAGAGCCCTCTCCTCCACGTCCTCAGACGAAAGATAGCCCAGCTCGTAGAGCCGCTGCGGGTCCTCGTGAATGCCCAGGTCGACGGCCATACGGAAGGCCATTCCTGTTGATATCACATCACATTAACCGTGGAACGATACAATCTAATTGGCAGGGGAAGACGGCACCTGAATACAGCCAACCCGAACCACGCTCTTTTCCACGGCCTGCCTCTCTGATGCTCATGAGCGCAAGGGCCTGACAGGTCGTCAGGCTCGGCGACTCGATCTCGTGCTCGAGGAGCGACTTTGCATGGGCAAAGTAGCACTGCCCCTGCTCCTCGCTGGCCAGGTCGCTGAAGTGACATCCCGTCGCCAACACGGCTGCCAGCAGCAGCGGGGAGAAGCAGCTGCCGCCACCGGTGGCCAGGTCACGCATGAAGCGCTCAGGGGAGAAGAAGTAGAAGACGGGATGCTGCCAGGTCAGGTAAAGCCGGATCAGATGGTGCTCGAGAGGCGTGAGGGTGACGCCGCTGCCGGCATTGAAGCCCGCCGTGGGATCTACCCGCGCGGCGAGGGCCTGAGGAGAGCGAGGAGAAGGAGTTGCTCGCGGCGACGGCGAGGACGAAGTCTTCAGATCGATCACGTTGGAGGTGGCCCCGACGGAGTAGATGGCGCCCTGTTCGTCGACGTGGAGGTGTGCGATGAGCGTCGTCATGTCCTTCAGGGCGCTGGATCCGGGGGAGTCGTCTTCGCATGCATCTTTCTCTCCATCTTTCTCCTTGTCGCCGTCCTCCTCTTCCACTCCGTATCCCTCAGCATCGTCCAAGTCGCAGCCCCGGCCGCGCTGCTCGCGGACCTGGCGCAGGATCTCCGCGAGACGGGCAGGGTCGCGGGCGTCGAGGATCTGGTCAAGGATGCGTTCGAGGGCGGCGATGCGGTTCTTCAGCGCGGCGATGTACGCCTTGGACGGCGTCTTGCGCGAGTCCTGGTCGAAGTTGTACAGACAGGCGGTGCCGTGCGTCTGGCACGTCCGGCACTGCGGCTGCAGACCATCGCAGCGCGACTTGCGCTTGCGACACGCCTGGCAGGCCGTCGACACCTTTTTGCGCTGGCTCTTCATGTTGGGAAGAGGTGCAGCGAGTTTGTTTGCGGGGCGTGGGGTTGGCCAGGTTTATAGCGGATGTGGAGAGGATGCACTAGGCTATGGAGATTCTTCTACTGCATGGATGGATATGATATGATGTGTAACGATCTCCACGCCCACGCTCACGGTATTCTCAGATATCTCATTCTCTTCTATGTACATACAGGAGCAGACCAGGCTGACATGCCCCTTGGCAGAGTTCTCGGCCAGACTTTTCTCGAGCATCGGCTTCCCCGCGAGCTCCACGTTCTCCACAAGCCCGACTGGGGCCAAGCAAAAGAGATAGACTGACAAAGGCTCGTCTGTCTCATTTCAGTCTGGGATCCTCCAACTCTTTTGGGCGCGTTTGGTTCTTCCATACACGGAGATCTCGCACCGCGGGCAGCCATGGGCCGGAGTCTTGCGTCTTTCTTCCCTTGTGAAACGCCGCGACCTGCTCGACGATGCTCAGATAGTTGCGACCCGGTGTAATCTTGCCCAGGACGGTGGGTTCCTGCACCTCGATCTTGGTGACGATCAGTGGCCGGCCGACGAGGCACTCCAGGCCCATGAAGGCGAACGACGTCGCCTCCTTGGACGCTGCCGTGATGCCCGACGCGTCCAGCAGGGCGATCTTGGTGTCGGGGAAGCACTCTTGGATGTGTTCGAGGCTGCAGCGGCCAGTCAGCAGCCAGTAACCGGTGCCACTTGGAAGCTAGGAATCAGTGATGTACGCACATGTTCGGATTGAAGGAGCCGCCGCCGCAAAAGTACACCTCGTGCAGCGGCAGCCTCGGCCCATATCTCTTGTAGGCGTCCACGATCGAAGCCGCCGTAATCCGGGTGATGGTCGCCACGCAGTCGTCGTCCGATAAGCCCTTGGCTCGCATCTCAGTGACCAGCCGTCGCGCCGTTGCATCGCCGAACAGTTCCCGACCTTCCCGATGCGGTAAGCAAGGTATCTTTGAAATCATCCGTCTAGTATATCTAGCGGAGATGGTAAGGCATACCTGTCGTCTTCGGGATCGGCGCAGAGAAGTATGGGTCCTTCAGGAACTCGTCCACGACAGGCTGGTAGACCGTCCCTCGGGCCCCCATCTCCCCGTCCTTATCGTATTCTCGCTCCCCATTCGCGATGAACCGGACTGCAGCATCGATGAGCACGTTGCCTGGTCCCGTATCAAAGTCGTACGACTGGTCGAGACCCCCTAGAGAATCTGTCAGCAGAAGTACAGATATAGCATATCTATCTAAAGAGAGCGTAGATAGAGTATAGAAACAAAGATTAACACCCACCATCCCTCTCCGACGGTACAAACGCCACATTCGCAATGCCCCCGATATTCTGACTGGCCCGATTCAGAGTCGGATGGACTAGTGACAACGCATCCTGAAAACAAGCCAGCGGCGCCCCCTGCCTCCCCGCCATCTGCTCCGCGGCCCTGAAATCCGTGACAACGGTCTTCCCGAACCGCTGCGCCAGCACCGCTGGCTCGCACATCTGCAGCGTCGACTTTGTCTCCCCGGGCCCCGGCTGCGGGATGAACCAGATGGTCTGGCCGTGGCAGGCGATGGCGTCGATGTCGCGGTCCAGGTCGACGTTCTGGTCGACGAGGAAGCGCGCGATGCCGTCGGCGAACGTGTGGCCCAGGCGGAAGTTGAGCTCACACATCTCCTGCGGCGAGCTCTTGTTCTCGAGGATGATGCGCAGGGTGTCCTGCTTGACGGCGAGGTCCATGGGCATTTCGGCATACTTGAGCGGTTTCATGTAGAGGGGAGAGTCGGGGTCTGAACGAGCTGTCAGCATATGTCCACAGGTAGATAGATAGATACTGTCATAATGTATAAATTCATCTTGATGTATGCTCACCATCCTGCGTAAACTCCACCAGGGACAGATCAATCGCATCCATGGACGTCCCGCTGTTTATCCCGAGAATACGAAGGCGCAACATCTTGGACACCCAATCACGTGTAATCGTAAGTAGTTATGCAGGATTCTGAGGCTGCTCTATTCATAAATCAATTCAAACCCTAATTAATCAAGAAGTATGAAGTATAAGTAAGCTTGTCAAAGCAGAAGGTAGGGGCAAGATACTGATAGTATCTCACCACGCACGTAACAACAGCAGCAGCACCGTCCCCCAACCTCGAGAGGGTCCATGCTCCTTCATATGTATCTCTTCCAATCTGTCCCAAGCCCAGTGCTCACAGCACCAGGCATGGGGCGTGGCGTGGTCGGATAGCATTTTCCACGGAGGCGATTCGTTAAGATATCGATTCCGCGGGACGGACGGTCTCAGGCTTTTACTTTCCTTCTGACCGGGACTAAATCTGCGACCTGTGAGCGGTCTTATCGGGGATTCTGGGCTTTTTGTTGTGGTTTGTTGGTTGGGATTGGAGCTCGGTGGCTTTAGGGCTCCCGGACGGCGTCTATTGTAGTATCTAGATCTGGTTTCCTGGTGGAGTAGCGGACATTGCGTCGGGATTAATATTTTTTGAAGACATCAAAGCTATTTCAGGCACAAGCGGTTATCATGCAGTTCTTCTATCCTTCGTGGTCTCGTAAATCGCTGCTATAAACATAGTCCTGCTCTATCACCCACCGGCCGTTCTTGAGCAGTCACATGTCTACTATACTGTATACAAAGGAGCTTATATTTCATCCAACTGAGGATCATACTTAATCCCAGCTAAGTTCCTCGCCTCGTCCATCCACTCGAGAACCCGTATGCTCTCCTCGGCCCCGATAGCCTCCCCCTCAGCGGACGGTGATCCGGCACGTTTCCTCTCCCAGACTCTTTTCGCAATCACATCCGCCTGGTACCAAATACCCCAACCCCTCTCGACCGGTTTCTGGATGACCTCATCCTTCTCCGTCCCGTTCTCGTCGACATGATTCCGCCCGTACCACTGGACGTGGATCTCCTGCGGCCTGATGGGCGGAAAGGGGATCGAGACCTGCGCATCTGTAGCCTCGATCCGCACGCACGGAGCAGGCTTCTTCACCTGCAGCCGGTTGTAGAACGGTTTATTGCTCGACCCGGTCAGGGTCATGCTAGTCGTGACGATGGCGACGGCAGAATCAGAGGCCTTCTCCCCCGTCTTGGATATAATCACGGTATTCAGATCATCGACGTCGCCCTTGGTCGTCTTAATCCCGATCGAATTAGCATGCACCACCTTCGTCGACGACGGAGACAGATAATTCAGCGCGATATCGACCCAAGTCAGCGCGTACACGCCCTGATCCAGCAGGGCGCCCGCACCAGCCTGCTTATCCAGAAACCTTGACTCCTCCGACAGATCCGGCGACACGATGGGGAACGAGAAATCCGCAAACACCCTCTTCACGGCCCCGATGCGCGGCAAGATCTCACTGCCCAGATACCTCGCGGCGGGCAGATACCGCGTCCACATGGCCTCCATCAGGACGACCCCGTTCTCCTTCGCGCACCGCACGCACCGGCGGTACTGCTCCGCGTTCATCGTGGCCGGTTTCTCAACGAGCACGTGCCGTTTTGCGCGCAGCGCGGCGAGGACCTGTTTGTAGTGGAGCGGATGGGGGGTGGAGATGTAGACGATGTCGAAGTCGGCGGATGTCAGCATCTCCTCCCACGAGGAGTATATGGATACGGAGGATGCGTTCGGCACGCCATTTTCCTGGAGCCATTTCTCTGCATTTTCACGCGTCTTAGTCGTGGAGAGGGCGACGACCTCGTGGGTGATGGGGTCGGAGGCGTCGCGGGGGAGGAGGAGGTCGGGGACGAAGGTGCATGCGATAGTGGACAGGCTCAGGAGGGCCCAGCGGCATCTGAACGTCTCCTTGGCCATAGTGTTGGTTCGAGTATCTGTTTGTTTTCCGTGGTTGCCGAGCTAGTTTCCGGGAAGGGAAAAAATCTACCTAGGTAGATAAAATTGGATGTCTCTTATCGATTAGTTATGTCGGGGAGCGTTGGCGGAAATCAATTCTAATTAGCAGTCAACTTAGAGAATACAATAGCAAGAAAGAAAAAGAATTGGACTCGGATACGAGCAGCACAATCCTAAATCTCCGCTCTGCAAAGGAGATCTAGAGCGGATTAAGCCATCCGCGGAGCAGCGGGGCGGGACTCTCCCCGCCCCCCGCTACCCCTCTATCGGCGGAAATTTGTGTAAAACATCATCTTATCCTTCCAGACAATGCCCCGCCTCGTTTGGATATAATAGGGAACAAGGATGGCTGGTTTTAATTTCCCTCGGGTATCACAGTTTCGATATCTTCTGTGTCTTTTATTCGAGATCTCCTGACGTCCGTCGAAATATATATATCTACTATCTATATAGGACTCCATAACGTACCACAAGCAAGGACCTCTCACAATCCCTTCCATTCCTTATCAATGGACTCCGTAAGTGCACCAATTGACGACAAAAAAAAGACGACTTACATACGTAACTAACAAACAAGTCCAGTTCTCCCTCAAAGGCCAAACGGCCGTGATCACGGGTGCTGCGCGCGGCCTCGGCCTCGCTTTCGCCCAGGCGCTGGGTGAAGCCGGCGCGAACATCGCCGTGCTGGACGTCATCGACCCGGAGCCCGCGCTGAAGCAGATCCAGACGGACCATGGCGTCAAGGTCGAGTTTTACAAGACCGACGTGACGAGCCGGGAGCAGGTGGCGGGTGCGGTGGAGAGGATCATGCGGGAGTTTGGGAGGGTTGATATCAAGTACGTTGATATCTTCTTAGATTTTCGTGCATTGTGTTGTTTATTGGTGTCCAATGGACAGACACTTGGGCTGACCAGAGCAAAAATAGTATCAACGCTGCCGGAATCGTCAAAGATGAGCCGTTCCTGACGACGTCGGACGAGAACCTTTCCAAGACGTTCGCTGTTAACGTGAGTTGAAGCCACCACTATCATATCCCTATGCACTACCTACTGAATAGCGAAAAACAAAACAGTTCACAGGCTCCTTCCTCGTCGCCCAAGCCTGCGCCAACGCCATGATCCAAACCCACAGACAAGAAATCGACTCCGCAAAAGCCACCCCAAACTCTCCGACCCCAATCCACGGCTCCATCGTCTTCATCGCCAGCATCGCAACCCACATCTCCACCACCGCGCAACGCATCTCGTGCTACACGGCCTCGAAGGCCGCCGTCCGGGGGCTCGTGAAGCCCCTGGCGATGGAGCTCGCCAAGCACGGGATCCGCGTGAACTCCCTGTCCCCCGGGTACACGATGACGGACATGATGAGGGGCTTGCAGAGGGAGCAGCCGAAGCTGGTGGCGCAGTTTGAGAGGGAGACGATGTTCGGGAGGATCGGGACGCCGGAGGAGTTGAAGGGGGCGGTGCTGTTTCTGTGCTCGAGGGCGAGTGGGTGGGTGACGGGGCAGGATGTGTTGGTGGATGGGGGGGCGAGTTCGTGGAAGCATGCTGCTACATTGTAGGATAAGATAGGTATAGTTGAGGAGGTTTGCTGAGCGTAGCGAAGTAAAACTTGTTCAATATTCTAATATATTCGACAGATGATTCCTCCCTGTATCAATCAATCAATCTAATCTAATATCAATACCGAGATATAAAGCCCCAATCACATCCTAATAGATACCCAGGTAACTTTTTTCAACACCGCTCTCATAAACTATCCCAAATCTTGCCCTCTCTCCCATTCACTCACAACCTCCTCCTCTCCCTCCTCCGTCTCTCCCAGGCAACCACCCACCCAGCCCAACGAGACCCGGCACCCTTCCGTCCTTTTTATCATATATTCCACTCCGACACCTCCTACCACCAAGAACCTGGGGCTGGTGGCCTAGTTGCAAGGGCCAACCAACTAGGTCACCACGTCAGGGGCTGGTACGGCAGGTTGTTCTGGGTCCGTCGGATTTGGGCTATACCACGCCAAGCCAGCCACCCGCAAAGGCCTCGTGTTCGTCTCTTGGGTTGGTCATTTCTTCTTATTTTATTTTGTCTTATTTGGTCTTTTTCTGTCTGTAGGACCCGTTTGTGTGTTATGATATGTAGGTGTTGGTGAGTGGGTGTCTAGTATATATGGTAAACAACAGCCTGGCTAGTAGGGAGGAACATCCTTTTTTTTTATCATCCAGCCACATACATACATACATACATACAAGGACTGAAGTGGAAGAAAATATATGGGTCGTACATAGATAGTTTGCATAAATGACTGTTTTGTATTGGTTTCTTCAATAAACCCAGTATTCTTGTGTTCTCATGCATCTCGCCCCCATGTTTCTCTTCAAGGGGTGTTATATCGAGTAAGACTCAAGTCGACTTCTTTTTTCTCCACTCGTAAAGAACAAACATGATACATACATTCAGTCATTCCTTATCCATGGTCGTGGTCACTTCTCAACATGCTCCTCGTGAACACCCGCCTTCGCCCCTTCAGCAATTGCCTCACGATCTTCATGCTCGGCCGCCTCAGCATCAACCATATCGAGCAGCCGACGCTCCGCAACAGCGATGTTGCCTCCCGCCTCGTCGATCATCCTGTGATACTCCTTCATGTTGTCCCTCACGAGGAGGGAGTCGCTGGCGAAGAGGAGGTTGACCTCCTCGAGGGTGCGGCCGCTGACTTCGGGGTAGACGAGGTAGATGATGGGGAAGAATACTGTCGTTGCATTATTAGATTGGAAGAGCGGGGGCAAGGGAGCATTTCATGTATGAAGGAGGGGGAGGGATGGCTTACAAAAGTTGAAACATCCGAAAATGATGAACGTCTTCCATCCCAGTCTATCAAGCATGATCGGGATGACGAAGGTGTTCATGCCGCAGCCAATGGCCCTATTTCCTCATATATTAATGCCCGAGTGTGGTAATTTATGCCTTGAGCAATCAGCCCCAGCATCTAGGGAGCTAACTCACCATCCTAAAATCGTAAACGAGTACCCCTTCGCGCGGATCTCCTGCGGCCAGATCTCCGTCGAGTAGATCCAGCACGGCACGATATTGAACATGGTGAAGAACCAGAGGTAGACGAAGACGAGCGCCGCCGCGGCCGTTCCGAGACGCTGGGACCGCGCTTCTGACGAGGCCAGCTCGCTGGTCCGGATGAATGCCGCGACGAGGAAGAGCGAGATCCCCTGCAGAACGAAGGAGATGAGCAGGCTCTTGACGCGGCCGACGCGGTCAATGACTAGAGTCTACGGACATAGAGAATTAACAATAAGTACCCTGCAACACGTTGCTGTAGGTGGGAAACTTACCGACGCCAACGTCCCAAAAAACCCAACGGTATTCACAAGCCCAGCCAGCCATGCCGACTTGTACGAGTCAAATCCCGCCAGCGCAAACAAGTTCCCGGACCACGTAGCAATGGCCAAGATGCCAGTCCACTGCTGAAGCCACTGCAGAGCGAAACCCATCCACACGCGACGCCCCAGATGCAAACGTCCCGAGTAGCGGCCGATGGCAAGGTTCCACAGACGATTGCGCTTCCAGGTCGAAGCTTCCACGACGGCCTCCAGCTGCTCGATCTCGGCCTTCAGGATGGGACTGTCGTGAGGCAGGTCTCCGCGGACTTTGGCGAGGACTTCGATGGATTCGGCTTTTCTGTTGTTGGCGATCAACCATCGAGGAGAGTCCGGGAGGAACACGACGGTGAGAGCGATGATCAATACGGGACTGAAACATGTTAGATTTTCAATCAAGAGAATGGACATCTGGAGCTTTGCTTTGGCACTCACATCGTCATGAATGCTAGAGGAAACCTCCACCTGAAACTCACCTCCGAGTTCCTTACGCCGAAATTAATCCAGTAGGCGAGCGCGATTCCGAGGTCTAACTCACATCAGCAAGCCATCTGGTTAGAAGAGCTCAGTATCACCCACAATTGGCCGTAAATACTCTCGCAAAGCTCGCTCCCCGATTATGCGCCTCAGACAACTCCGACACCCACGGAGGCACGATGGCATTGACGAAGCCAATCCCAATCCCCGCAACGACTCTTGCGCAGATGAACATATTGGCGCTCTGGCTCGAGGCCATCAGGGCCGCACCGAGAATGGAGAAGCAGGAACCGATCCAGACTCCCTTCTTCCGGCCCAGTTTGTCACCCGCTGATCCGCCGATGAAGCATCCGAATACGCCGCCGAAGTAGTAGCTGGCAGCCAGGCCTCTGCGGACGATTAATTACTACGTCAATGGACTTCAAACAACTAATATAATGGATACAAGGGCAAGGGTGTGCAAGACGCACCCTTGCTTGGTGCTATCTGTGACTTTCCCATTTGCACCGATCTTGGCCATGTCTATAAAACCGGGAGTGGTGCTAACAGTGCCCATGACGCCTATAAAGTAATGAGGACTTAGACCCCAAAAACAGAGCCCAGGTGGATTGAATAATAAATTACCTTGATTGTAGCCCTCATAAATAAGTGCGACCGCCGTAAAGACGTTGAGCACAACGAGCAAGACCCTACCGGGGATCTTCTTCCACGGTTTGAGGTCCATCTTTGTTGGGTCGATGTGATGATCGGGACAGACCTCGATCTCGCCCAATTTCAATTATAGATGTAAATGAGATTGGAACATGCGGTCGGGAATAGAAATAATTCTAATATCAAAGGTCAAAGGTATGACGAAAGCGATATAAAGTACTATCGTACCCATTTCTGCAGAGCTCACTGCAGCCTCGTGGAACCAACCGCGGATATAGCTTTCCGCACTCCAACACTCCGCGTTGCGCCACACGGCTTCTCCATGGGGTAGGTATAGCCTTTTAGCCATTTTGCCAGACATCCTGGTATGTCTGCTAAAGTCTATGCTCGCAGCAATATTTATTTCAGGCTACCCGAGCTGAGATGGGCGGTGAATGGAGAGCTGCGTAGGCATCTACGCGATGGGACTCTGCTTGAAGGGTGGTAGTTCAAGCGACTGAAACCAACATTCGCTATAGGGTTTCCGTGAAGCCAAGATATAGGTCTCGATGCTCAAGCTTCCAGATGAGGTTAAGTTGGCGTTCTACTCCGTACACGGGGCTGGAATATGGGCCTTTACAAGAAGTCAGTAAAGCCTGCCATCAGGGAAGCAACATATGTCATAAAAAACCCGTAGTTCTGCTACAAACACATGGGAATCATATGCGAACTGCAGGATGACAGAGACGTGCTGTCAAAGATGTTGTGGATGAAGAAATCTCCGAGCCTGTCAATGATGTAGCCAATCTGTCGGGTGTAGGATGGAAATGCCTTTTAAGCGGATATCATATCATCACGAGGTCTTCAGAGACATAAAGTCATAAAGTGGCTTCATATCGATGAACATCATCGGCAACCAACACGATCCGCTCCGTCTCTGGATGGGAAAGGAAGTCACCCGCTCTTTTCAGCGCATCGATTCTATCCCGCTATGATATCAGTACAGACAGTAACAGAGCCTGTGGAAGGACCAAATTGGGAGACCTATTGGGGCCTGGCAAAGAAGCTGAGATCAGCAGCAGGGATGCGAGCAGGACTTCCTGGCTCCGAATAATTTTAAATGTCACGGACAATGATCGGAACGGTTCACCAATGAAACACACCCATGTCCGGAGCAGGGAGGTAACAGCCAGAAGGCTGCAGGTACTGCGGACGTCGAGGTCTAGATGCGGGGTTATACACCGTACTCCGTATACGGACGTCGGAAGGCTATCAAGCCAATTTGTGTGGAAGAGGCTTTTTATCCGTGGTTATTCACGCTCCTGCATGTGCGGCACATCTATTGTCGTTAGTTGCTCTTAGCAGGTCCGTCCCCCTGTGATATGCTCTCTTGGAGAAAGTCATGATCAGAGAATTTGAGAAATTGAAGGCGACACGGGCGACAGAATCCACAGTGGGATGTCCAAGAACATCGCCCAGCCAGCAAGCAAGCCCCAGATTGGGGGGGGGGGGAGTCTGCTTCTCCGCACCCCGCGTTCCACTAGACGCTGTGACTTGGGACAACGCCGCTCCCAATCTCCTTTGCGTAGCCCACGGGACAAGAAAAAAAATCATAGAATAACAAATATTTCTCGGCCGACTGAGGATGATAGCAGCTTGGCGAAGCTCTGGTGTTTTCTCAGTAGCAGACTCGAGACTCTTTTACCTTGCGTCTGTGCTAGGTTAGCAGCAGCCCGCTCGCGTGCACGCGACACGTTCTCCAAGTCCAAGACCTCTCTCGTCTCCATAAGCAGTTCGCACAGGCCTCGATGATAACCAGCAGTGAGTCCGTGACCGAGATCCATAACACGATGTGATCGAACTGGGTAGCGATTAGACCGGAGAGAGGCACGGGTGTCCTGAGGTTAGCTATTCATCCCATGTAGCCATATTCCAAAGACTTGCAAGTTGGTTGCAGGCCTTGGGCTTGGAGCACGCAAAATCGATGCCTAACTTCTAAGGCTGCAAAGGGGCCCATCCAGCACGATCACATGCTAGGCGATCCGATTCTTCCTTCCTAAAAAGAAAAAAAAAGTAGAGACGCGGGAGATCGGTTCCATGGAATTATTATTATGAATAGGGGGCTTTCCGTACGCTTTAGTTTTGGGATTAAATTTAATTAAGTTTCCTGAGTTCTCCGCGGGACGGGAGCCCACCGTAACCGTAGCTAGCCTTACCTAACGGAGGGAAATACCCAAAAGGTCAAAATGCCACGAGAATAAAGGGTAACCTCTGTCTGGTCTTGGCGAAATGATGCCGTAGTGGACGGATATCCCATACGGAGTACCTCTCCTCCGTGCCGTACCTACCAGACTTGCCATCCTTGGAGGTCTTCGACGTATCCATGGATGGTACGTGTCACTATCGATTGATGGCGTTACGAGGAGCTTTTCTCGTGTCGGAAGTAGTTAATATCTCCAATTTTGCGTTGTGCGGTGACCAGCGTCTTGTCGTTGGACTGGATTCCAGATCACGGCTTTTGGATAATGTTTTCCAAAAGAGAACAGTCCTGATGTTGAGTGACTTATCGCTGTGTAGAATAGAAACACCACATGGTCAATTCGTACCTAGTTATTGTAACCCATTGAGAAAGAATTGCGGTTGATTCCCAAAGGCCTGACTAACTGTCCTCTCTCTCTCTCTCTCTGTTTACGATCTGCGCCGCGAAGGACACATTGACGTTTTCAAGTATCAGATATCAAGACATTCCCTCTCTTCCTAACTACCTACCTACCTACTTAGGGGCATAGATAGAGATTTCAGACGATAAAAGTAACCCCGCTTTGTTTTGTTACTGTTGTGCTCTGTGAACCGCAGTCCAGTTCTGCTGGAAGTCCAGTACTGTTGTAACCCCGGACGTCTTCCTCCGCGGGGTACCGTACCTGGGGTCTACCCAGGGCAAAATACTGACTGGACTGAGCGCTGTTCATCGAATTGCTTTCTATCGAGAATCCAACCCCGATCGCATCGTATTCGTCGTTCTTTACGTAGAACGAAGTCATGGACCTTCCCCAGCGTGATCAGAGCGAGGTCATGATAGCCACCGCGATCCAAGCGGGGGAGGATGTCTCTTGCTGTTGCGAAAACTTCATCAGCGGTTCTGGAGACAGAGAAGAACTATTAGTCTCGAGTCCCGTCTCTTCTTATCCCAAGTCTAATAGAGAGATCTGTATGTCAGCGGCGGACCCTGTCACAGAGACAGACAAGGCAGTAGAACGTATGGTCCATGAGAGGCTGACTACGAGGTTCCCCGCTTTTGAGTGCGTTCGTTTCCTACAAATGTTCTACTGTTTTCTTCGACTACTGAAGGTGTAGCATCTCCGTAATAGAGAAGGCGCTCCAAGGCTAACTCGAAAGACGCCCTCCAGCTTCATGGGCGAAGAAAGCTACACGGCGGACGCAACCCTGACCGGCACGACCAACTTCGTGCACAACTACCCGGCTCTGCGTGAACAGGAAGCCTGTGGCTGGCGTGGTCCACAAGCCCTTCACAGGCCTCCTCTGGAGTGCATATCGGGGCAACGGAGCGTTTGTTTGCTGCGGCCGTCCGACCTGCCTCGTTCTTCCAAGTGTATCAACGGATAGTAGTGATGATGGTATTACCCCTCAGCGATTATCCCTCAGTGTCACAGAGCATCCCCTGCCACCTCTCGAGAGCCTCCGGAGCGCGCTTATGGCGGCAGAATAGGGCAGCGGTCGCGACGGTCCAAACCGGGATGCGGGATGCACGGGTGAAGCTGTTCTTGCGACTGGGTGAATCTCGCAGGATTTGGGAGGAGGGGGGGGGGATGGTGCACGGCTCCCGGAGCTCAGGAAGCGCAGCGTTGAATTTCTTTGTGGTCGCGAGCGGGCAGATGGACGTGGCCTGCGAGGCCGGAGCGTCGGCGTGGGATGTCTGCGCGGGGGAGCAGAGTTGTCGATGCCAGTCCAAGATGGAGCGCACAGAGCTGGGCTGGTCGAGCCCCGAGCTTGGAAGGAAGAACGCATCTCGGGATCTGGGCGACGGCGAACGAGGAGCAGCGGCACGTTGTGGAGAAGATCTGGCGGCTCGTGGACGAAGAGTTCAACTACTAACAGCTAAAGCATGCTGCTGTAGTAGCCAGCAGGTTGTGCAGTAGTTAGTTAGTGGGAGCGCTGCGCTTTTTTTCCTTTCGCTGAAGCTGTGAAACGACCGCGGCATCGGACGCATCCTTTGAAATTAAACGTGAGCCATTGCCCTCCAAAAATCGCTATGAAAAGAAGAGGGAAAAAAACTGAAAACATTGTGTCAGGAATCTAATTAGCGATAATTCTCCTTCCCCTCGAATGACGACAGTCCCAAAAATTGACTCGACCCTTGGCACCGACTTGGCAGGTCGATCGTGACGAGAAAGAGGCAGGTCAACTGCTAAAAAAAAAAAAAAGAGGGGAGAAATTCGGTGAAACGGCCAGTCTGGTTCGTGTTCCTCATTCAGGAACCCGCAACTTTATTCCGGTCAGCTCGTCGACCGGGTTCCTCTTTAGGAAAGATTCCTCGTCCCGTCCCACGGACTTACGTACACAGAACACCACAGCTTTGTTGGCATTATCATTGGATTATGCGAATGCAATCGAACGTGCCCATAGTTGTTACAGCGCGCAGCACTACTGTAGAGCTCGAACTTCAAACACGGTGAAATCCACACCAAGCTTGAGATTATTTCACGCACGAGGTTTACCAGATTCAGTAGGTCAACGGAAGCAATTCCGTCTGCTACCAAAGCCTGCAGGTCTAGAATGAACTGATTGACTCTCTACTGTAGCACCGGTCACGTTTGAGATTAAGTCTCATCTTATGCGTACTCCAGTATACAACGTATTGGAGGAGCAAGCACCAAAGCGTGGAAGATCCTACAGAGCATGCTATACCACATCCATCACAAAGTTCTCTCCTTCCTCCGCAGATCCATCGGTCCAGAGGAGATTTGGTTCTATCCAGACAATATTCCAGAAGAGTCGAGTACTCCAAGGCACAAAAATTCCATAATACAAAATACTGCATTTGTATACCCGCTAGAATTGAATAGAAATGCCCATCGATTTGATCATTTGAGAGCAGCGGGTTTCAAATCCAGCAAAAAGTTATTGCGTAGCTAACGGGCGATTAACACACTAGAAAATTCCTATTAGTTGATATACCATATTATTATTTCCGATGAAACAGATCTGCCCGTTGCATACGGTAGTATTCCCTAGGCTTCCCACATCAGAAACTTTATGCGGGTTAAGCTTTGACGCAGTGCCCTAAAACTCAATTGAAGCCCACTATATCACCATCCACTCACTTGTCTGGTTTACATGATTGGTGACACAACGGGTGTCCTCCATGGTATGCCGTTCCAGAGACCACATACGTGAGAACCATTAAGCATACACTCTACCTAGGAAAGTCCACCAATTCGCGGACGTTCTTCCATGCAACTTATTCTCGTGTCCCGAATGATCGACTGGCAGCTCGAGCAGCAGCTCAAGCGGCTCGATCCAATTCCGCATTACGCGCGATGTATCCCGATCCTGATTCTGAGTCGAGATCCGCAGCCCTCTAGAGGTTTGGATCCCGATACGTGTCTTGTTTCATAGGAGAACCTTAATGCAGAGTGGGTAGCTGGCCTAGAAAGCTTGGTACAGTTTAATCTGTTGATGCTGTAGCTCTGGGAGATCATTATTTTGAAGGATTTGAAGATCAGACTAGACTAGACTGCCTATGTACACCGGTATCGCGTTGGTAGTATGTCGTGCATGGATACAAGATGTGCCGTTCGTGCGGAATAAGATGTTATCAACTGACTCGGAAGAAGGGAAGTGAAAATAAAGTTTGTTGGACTTGCTGAACTTGAATAATACGTGTGGCATAGTGCGCTGTGTACGGTACATCGAAGTCACCATGGTGAGACCATGGCTTTAGGAAACTGTATCATTCACGTCGTTAACTCAGTCATGATAAAAAAAATGATAAAAAAAATACATCATATCTATCACCAGAACCTTTGCCCCGTCCATACATTTCTAGCAAATTGCTCAAGATCGGCCTGCTGGAGGATAAAGTCCCCTTCGGGCGATGGAGCTGGGTTTTGGATCTCGTAGAAATATATCGGAGAACGCCAGCATGAGTGGGGCTCCGCTGACCACGACAGATCTATTACTTGTATCCTGGCCTTGCAGAGCCATCGTAATGTTCTGTGTCCGAGCGGAAATGATCTTTGCGTTCAAGGCCGATTGGGAGCAGGAGGGGGAGCAGGATTCTGCCAGGCCTCAATCTGTATAACCGGTTGACGTTCATCGACGGTGATAACGACCGCGACTTTGACGTCTCCACCGGAATTGCCCAACCACCACTTCGCATTGGTAGTGAGGTGTTCCAACATGTCAGAGTATCCGACGTCGACGACGAGCGTCGGCCACTCGTCGCTTCGTCCGGGAGGTAAAGGATAAGGCTGGTAAGAATCATCGGGAGAATTGGCAGCTGTCGGTCCCATAACGGTGGCTGATCCATCTGGCATGAGATTGTCGTCTAAATTCATACTCTTGGCCGTTATATAGAACATCTTCCCAAAGTGGGTGCGTCTGATTCCGTAGGGGAAGATCCTGGCCTTGACTATCAGGCTGCCCAGCCCCATGTCGTAGGCAACGGGGTGCTTTTCGAAGATCTCCCGCTCCGGGCGATTGACGATACGATTGATCTGGCTTGCGGGGAGGTGGGAGAAGTGGAGATATACGTCCGATGTCTTCCCTCTGTCTAGATGTTTGCGATGATGGACGATCATCCTCTTGATGGTGCCTATCGATGCGCCTACATATTCTTTCGTTCCGGCTGGCAACGTGTTGACCAGGTCGCGGATAGATGGCGGTGGGTCGACTGGAGAAGATACGATATTATTTATTCTCGAACGTCCTGCGGCCGGAATATAGAGATTTGAGAGGCCGCCGAGGTCACTTTCTCTCGCGCAGGATACAACTTTGGACTGAGAGTATGTACTCCGGATAGACGAGGAAGCATAATTACCTAGTTGTACATTAGTGAAGCCCAGAAATCAGAAGCCTAGTGTCGATTTTACAGTTACGGCTTGTAGAGTTGAATTGTGCCTAACCCGCGCATTTACATATATCCATGGATCCTACTACCAAACCCAGCACCCGCACATAAGTCCCTAGGCAGAAATTATACATCTCAGCTAACTATATACTTTTCAGAGCAGATAGGCGAATATAGAAATATATGGAAAGTTGGTTTGCATTGCGTTGGTTGGCGTTGTATTGTTGCGTGGTGCGAGGATATATATCATGCTCTACATCTAAAGTAGACATCTATATGTATATATCAATGGTGATCATGACACGCAGACAGATGAATAAATAAACACATCACAGCACCACTTTCATTCTCTTTTAAAAAGAAATTACTTCGTCCCGTCTTCCGTCAAGTCTCTTCTCCACTATCTGCTGCAGCAGACCTCTATCCTATCTAGCTACCTACCATGCATTCCTCTGCTCTGTGCCTAGACATCTGTCTGTTCCCGCTACAATTATGTAATCTACCAAGCTACAGTAGAATGTGTCCTTCACTTTCAACCAGCGCATCCAACAGACAATCAGTCTATCGGTCACTCAACCACCGCACACTGCACACTTGGTACGTTAGGTAACCAAGAATTAGGCATTTAACTCTGCATGTGCTGTACATGTTTCCCTCCTTCAGGCCTCATAACTGCCAAGCAGCCGAGGCCTGCCAAGAGCAAGAACAATGCACCGCACTGCACTGCATCGCAATGGCATGAACGGACAGAATAAACTCAGGGAAGGAATGAATAAATTGGCTAGCTGATACTGCAAAATAACCTTTCTGTATAAACCTTGGAGCTACTTCTCTTCCATACTCAAGTTGCTACAGTTCTTGGCGTCGCACGGCGGTGTTATGTGGCAATCACAATAATACTACCCTTAACTCATGCTGCATGCATGCTGCGTACGTACGTAGCATGGATGGCTATGCTGTCTTTCCATTATCGTGCATCACGCTCATGATAAAAAATAAATATTATTACCATAATATTATCATCCGGTGTTCTCTCGGCCCTTAATATTTAGGTGGCAGGGGATTTCATTCATTCTCCAGAGGTAGCTGCGGTCTGGTCGGCGGTCTGCGGTCGGATCGGGCGGTCTGCATGGCCATGCAGGTTCCAGAGAACCCAAAACCAACCCAACCCCTGCCAAGAAAACCAAGAAGCCAAGAATCGATGAGAGTACGCTGCACCCAGGTAAGGGATACAACAATGCAACCATCATTCATCCATGCAATGAATCATTATTCATCATGATAAACCAAGATCAACCAGGTCATCATCCAGTAGTTTTTTTTGTTTCAAGCGAACTCAACTATGGAGTTACTCCGTACTACGGATACTACTCCGCATTACTCCGCATTGCCTAGGTACCAGTCCCCTTCTTTTAAGCGCTTAAACTATTTGAACTGATTTACCACCGCCAAGAAAAAAAAAGACTCACGCGTGATGCAGGTATATCGGCAAGTACGTCTTAATTTTTGGGACCCTAAATGGTGTCTCTGGATTATTTGCTTGGCGAGGATTATTAGAGTACCTAGACTTGAAGGCAAGGTATGTTAGGTACCTAGGTAGGTAGGTTACAGACGCAGTATGGATAGACAAGACAGAGAGAGATATGAATGGACATGGATAGGCATGGGCTCCTGAACTTTGCAGTGGTAGCCCCGGAAATAACCGCCCTGCATCAATGCCAAGTAGTATCAATTGAGATGAACGCGTCTCGGTCTACCTGCCAGTTTTGGGTCATGATTCTAAATCCAATACCATCCGATCAATCCAAGCCAAACGTGCTACCTAACGTAAGTAAAAAGAGGCAGGTATTACGTACACTACAACCCAAGCACTGAAGTGCGGAAGCTCTCCGTGCCGTACTCTCAATCGAGTCAATCGTCTACGTGGTACGTATTCCATACCCTAGGTAAGGTAAGGACCCATAGGAGGTCCAGGTAAGCATAAAGCATAAACCAAGACAGATGAGACATCCGACTCGAAGCGAAGCTTCAAGCTCATGATGACCAGCCCCAACACATCTCCTCTAAGAGCCTACCTAGGTAGGTTAAGGTGCTTTAGGTTTCTCCGCAGACCCAGAGAGTAAGACCCAGGTCCAGCCCGATGGATCACGCCGCACGGAGAGAGAGAGGCAGTGCAAAAGCAGTGCAAAAGCTCCAGGCAGCAAGGCAAAGGACCAGGACCAGGACCAGGACCAGGCACACATGCGATGGATACCTAACTGGCTGGCCCAAACTCCAAGAGAAGAGACAAAAGGAACAAACGAACGAAACAAACGGACCGGGACCGACGTGTGTCATGTTTGATCGACCGCGCGTGGGGCTCTGGGCACAGCCTCCCCCTCGCCTGGAGCTCTCATCTCCGGATCAGTACTCGAGGGCAAAATAACAACCATAATATAACGAATGGTGTGACGAATAATAAAATAATAATCCGTTGCTAATAATTCTGATTGCTTTGGAGTAGTTACCTAGGTATGGAGTACCGACTTGAAAGAGGGAATATGCTACGTACGGCCCTTTCCATTTCGCTTTCCAACCTACGTGAGGAACCCCCTTTCTTTTTTTTGTCGCTGTTTGCGTGCTCAACTCAACTGCATGGCAGGCTGCAGCAGCTCCCGTCTTGCTCTGGTTCTTTTTTTCTGCCGCAGGAAATAAAACCCGACTATCGAATCATTTATTATCATTGATCCGGAGTATGGAGTACGTATGGGGTATGTAGATAGGGGACCAGGAATAGACACCTCTACTCCGGACGTGTGCTTGCTCCCCTATCGACACCACCCACCCCCCAATATCATCAGTTATCTATCTATCTATCTATCTATCTACTCCGTACGGAGAGAGAGTGCCTACTTGACTCGATAGCCTGTACTGTAGTCAAAAGTCAAGAGTCAGGGCGTCTTACCTGGGAGTAGTTCTCACCTAGGTAGTTAGGCGGATCTGGTCTGGTCCTGGGCATGCACGACATACTGTGTAGAGCACAGCGCAGCGCAGCGCAATTTCCGCAAGATTCCGTAGATTAACTTTAGATGGGATCTGGCCGCCCTGCGAAATTGAAAGGGCCAACCAACAACACAGACCAAAGTTTCATCTTGCAAGGTAAAGTAGGGCTTTCAGGTTTAATTTAATTTCAGCCTTGGAGCTTGAGCCTTGGAGACAGGGCTGCTATCGTATCGTGAGACTGAGACAAGACAAGGCAAGAGTCCGTGAGGCTCTACCCAAGAGTACCTAAGTTAGACTTGTGTACATGACGCCATCACATCACATCCCCTAGGTCCAGCCCGGCCCTGCCCAGCTATGATTGAGGATGGCCATGGCCAAACCAAACCAAACGCAGGTACCTACCCTACCTAGCCAAACGAGTCAAGAATCCGAAGGACAAGAAATTCTTGGAAGTATCAAGCAACGACTACTTACGAGAGCTATCGAAGCTAAACTTCATACAGATATCAGGGCTTAGGGTCTGGCCCTGCCCTTTGCCTTGGCCCTGGTCATGACTTGCCTGCTGCGGTATCATGATCCAAACCCGGGGGTACAGGAACGGACCGGCCGGAACGCTCGGCATCAGCACCATCAAACAGACTTTTTTTTTGTTCGATTTCCAGACTGGACCAGAACCAGACCATAACGGCATAACCCGACAAAAAATAATCGAACACAACGGTAACTACGAGTCCACGTCCACATGGCGAGAGTCCGAGAGGCGCACAACTCCGAGTGAGAGCCGATAACTCCATCGAATCCCCATAGTGATCCGGGAATAAGGCACCGTGTCTCGCCCTCTCGCTGCTGTCTCCATGCCGATTAAGAGGAAAAAATAAAAATTTAAAATTAAATAGACTTGTTCCCACTCGATAAGATTCGTTCAATCATAGCCGTTGGTGTCCAATTCCAGGGACCAAGTATCCAGTTACCCTATCCATTCCATCCTATCCTGTCCTATGGACGTATGCCATATGGTTCTATGCCTCTGAATCTAGGTCTCTATGTTCTGTACAGTACCTAGGCCAAGTCCGTTAAAGAGGCGCCAATCTAGCGGTGCTAGTGTTCTCGGCCGACGCAATCACGCACCGCGGCATCAGGTAAATCCTTTATCAGCGCAGAAAAAGGCCCCAAGCCAAGACCGAGCCAAGACCACAAGCATTCCTATCGTTTACCTAGCACCTCTAACTAAGTAGTAACCTATGTGGTGCCAACAGTGCCAAGTGGAACGGACTTATGCAGGGGTCTGGTCTCGGCATTGGAGTCGATTGACTATCAGGGCAAATGATGCATCGCGATTATAGATAGAGTATGCAGTAGTGCAGATGCGATGAGCAGGAACGACGTAGGAGGCGTGGTGATTATTGACCTTAAGATGTGCCCTGCGGAGGGACCGTATACAGAGTACGCAGTACACCGTAGCTGTGCACGCAGTACGGAATAAGCGACAGGCAAATTGTCGATGCCACTCGGTTTGTTTTGATTTTTCGATGTTTGAATTTTTTTTTGTGTGCTACCGTAGATGGCCGCCGAGGAAAGTGACAGGAACGGAACCAGAACCAAAGGTTTTCAGAACCAGCAATCTCTGTTGTAGACGGGGCACTCAGTACCAAGGTTCCAGGTTCCAGACCTTAGATGCGTGGGTCAACGACGTCGCCGTTCCCGGGATCGTCTACCATGGGATCTGTTTGGGTATGTCGCATCGCGCATACCACGGGCCGACCGCGAGCAGTTCTGCGAAGCAGACCAGGCCAGAACCGTCGCTGAGATCCGGCACCATGATTGATCAAAAGAAAAGCCGACAGAGGACCATGGAAAAAGGCGCGTAACTGAGCCAGCTTACTGCACGGAACGGATTGTGTGAGTTATGTAAAAGTGGGCGGTGAGTGGTCGCCGGTCGGGGATGGCTGCTGATCCTGGGGGTTTAATTTCAAGGATTATCTGGCCTCTCGTTCGCCAGGCACAGCGACGTCGGAGGTCGGAGCAAGCTAATCACCCAACGAGCACTGGTAAAAGAAAAGCCCAAGACTTTCTCTTATCAAGGTCGCGTCCGTGACCAGTGACCCATTCTGGCGTCGAGTCTAGGACTTGAGAAGAGATAGCTGGCCTGGGAGCCCTGGCCAGGCCAGCAGAGAAGACCCATGGGGAAAGTGAGCATCGACTATCTGGCGAGGCGTGCTGAGGCCTACTTCCGTTCTGGTATATGCGGGCGGCAGAATCGTGAGACGCGTAGCGAGATTGGATCGGCGTGTGCCCGCCCCAGACACCGCACAAAGACAGCTTAGAGCCAAGCGGCAGCACGGACGGGCGAGCGATAAGGAACGATGATGCCATGGAGGCAGATACGGCCGATATGGATGATACGGTGGTGGCATTGTCGCATGTGCAGCATCGAGCAGCGGGAACAAGCTCGTTACTGGGGAGCAGATTCCCCTGGGACAGACTGCTGCACCGAAATTCTAGAAGCATGTTAGGGCTGAGTCGATTACGCAGAGACTGCGGTGAGGGAAGATGACGCAGTGGACTACTGCGGGCGCCGTAGGGTAGACTTGCCGGAAGCGCAGCCGGTGCCCACTTGCCACTCTTTCCGTCGAGGATCGCAGCGCGCGACCTGGTGGCGAGCCTCACTTTGGAGAAGTGCACCCATACGACGCGACCTGGAGATACGACGCTTATCCTCTGCCGTTGATCAAGCACGAGCCTTCGCAGGTAGATCTCTGAGATACATCGTCAGCATCGGACTGAACACCGTGCTACTGCCGATCGGGCACGGGCGCACGTGAGCAGCAGCGCTCGCCAACCGCGGTAGCGCTGATAGTCGGTGACTGCCAGGTCGGGATGCCCCCTGGTCATCACCGCCGGAACGCTGTTGCACGCTTTTATATTCCGGGAAAGGGTCGGGAGGTCGGGGGTCGGCTCGTCCAGCGCCAGTCGGCGAGCGCGTCGGGGAGGGCCAATGACGGCTGGCTCATTGGTGAGGTAATGTTATTATCCGAATCGCTGCAGCCTCGGCTCCGCACGGTGTTTCCTGTTCTGCGTTCGCGTGCGTTCGTTCCACGGCTGCGCGGTGGGGAGAGCGCCCTTCGAGACGCTTCGACGAGCGGTTGTGATGGAGATTCCTCCACTTCTGACGCCTGGGCAAAAGTCTGTTTTGGCTCGACGGACACCGCCCGTGAAACATTCTGGTCGCAAAAATAAGGAAACCAACGTCGAAACAGGGAAAATAGAACTGGTGATGGACTGCTGCGCGGCTCTGTGGGCTATCGTCATCGCAGCTGACGTAAACCAGACGGATGTCCTCGATCGCGAAGATCCCCGGAATCTCCAACGTTGACGGGCTGATAGTGTGCAGTAGTTATCGCCGTCGCCGTGCGCAGGAGGGGAAAGGGGGGGGGGGGGGCACGCCGACCGTCATGTCCATTGCATCGCATCGCGCATGAGGCGTGGGTGAATCGTAATAGTAATACTTAACTCCAGTTCGCCCTGGACTGGATCTCGTCAAACCGGATGGAAACAGTTAAAACGGTGGATCAGAACCGGTCGCATGAGGGCATGATTGGGCCGGTGAGGACATGATGGTCGAGAACGGCAAGGCAGGTCAGCCGCAGAAGACGCCGGGCTGGCCGAACAGGAAAGGAAAACGACACCATGCCCGGGAAGGCTTCGCGGTGTATTGTGTACACTCAAGGTTGCGGCCATCTGACGAAAGTGATGCGTTTGATCGAGGGCGTTAGATATCGTGGTGGATTAAAATTAGGTGACGACATGCGTGGGGGGGGGGGGGAGGGGGAGTAGTCAGCAGCCCGTACGAACTCCGCGGCCGCTTCTCTGCCCGTAAGGTGTCTCTCTTCGACACTGAGATGCGGTGTACGCAGCAAACCGAGAGCTGCACGGTGACGAGATCCGTCGCATGCCCCCAGCCTTTCCATACGGTGTTTCACCCATGGCCTTTTCTTCCATCTGCAATGTAAAGCGGCGAATACAGTCGAGGCGCGCCGTTCGACCAGATGACGTGCCGGGAGGTGAGGACTGGAGGGCAGCTCGCGCGCGAGAGCTCGACACGTCGACGGCGAGTCCAACGTCCTCCACATGCACGCCACGGGGAATCTCCTATCATAATTCTACGAGAAAAGAACCCGAGATGCAGGACAGGCTGACGAGCAGCTGCAGCTGCAGCATCTCGAACTTTTCGACGGGTCTGGTACTCTGTATTTTAACGGAGATACGGGGAGTAAATGCCTCACACACGGCAGGCAAGGACGTCTGCATAAGTGAGTCGATACCCAGACCCGATCTGATTACTCCGTGTTATTATGCCAAACGGCTGCGCGCTGCCCTGACTAAGACGAAAGCGGGCAGCAGAGGAGAAAGTTCCCCAGACAGCCAGGTTGAGTGGCCGGACTAGCAGGCGCCGGAGCAGTCGCTAGCAGCAGTGATCGATCCAACCGCGTTCGACAGCCGGGTTTGGATGACGTTCTGATACGGCGTGGAGACACGGTTCGCCCTGTTTGGGCAAGTGGGTTTATCTTAGTGAACGCCATAGTGCATCTGCCGTACGGGGATAGCTCTGCTGCAGGCCAGGGAGGTCGGCCAGCAGAGGGAACAGACTCGGAGGAAAAACAGACAAGAAAACAAGAAGACAACAGCAGAAATCCCTTGCGTGCCGGATCGTGCTGGACGATCGGCTAGAACGGCGCACCGTAGCAGGAGAGGCCCAAGCTTGGAGCAGCTCTCTTCGCAGGACCCGCAGCGCCCTCGTCGTCAATCGCTCGGAGAAATGAAAAATCGCGCATACAAACGGCCGCGCGCGGCGACCGCAGGCTGGCCTCGTTTCCCCTTCCGCCGCGCTCGTCTCCTCTCCCGCCCCCGGATCGCAGAGAGGGGCGAACTCGGCACAGCTGTCCCGGCAGCGTCCTGGATTGAGTAGTCCTGGTATTCCCACATGCTCCACAAGGCCTTCTCTCTCCAGCGGGCCGGACGGCGTGAAAAAATGTGAGCCCTCGGTCGCCGTCACTGGCTGCGCTCGGCAGATGAGCTGCGGGCTCGACGGGGCGACTGACCTGTTCCAGCTTAGGAGCTCTCTGCGTTCAAAACATTAAATACTCGTCGCCCTCCCCCAGCCTGCTTCCCTTCCTCAGGATTTCCGACCCTGCCATTCTGCGATCCTTTGCATCTGCTCTCAACTTCTGGGTTCCGAAGGCCTTGTGAGCCGAAGCAACAATGGCGGAGCGGAGGATCTCCTACGCTCCCGACGTGGAGAATGGTGACCATCATCGCAATGCCCCCGACGTCAACGACATCTCTGGTCTCGATGAGTACACGGCCCTGAACCGCTACATCTCGACCGCCCGCTCGCGCCGCGGCTCCGTCGCCAGCGCGGACGACGGCCCCAAGCGCAAGCCCTGGTACAAGCGGCTCTTCGCGACCGGCCCTGGCAACGGTGTCTCTGATCCCAAGGAGAAGGACACCTTCGTCTGCCCCGAAGAATGGATTCAAACCGACATCCGCCGCGGTCTGTCCGCCGCCGATATCGAGCCTCGACGCAAGAAGTCGGGATGGAACGAGCTTACGACCGAGAAGACGAACATGTTCATCCAGTTCCTTGGATACTTCCGGGGCCCTATTCTTTATGGTGAGCTAGAACGATCTCTGTTGGAGACCAGGACGGAGGCTGACAATGGCGTCTAGTTATGGAACTCGCTGTCGCTCTCGCGGCTGGTCTGCGTGACTGGATTGACTTCGGTGTGATTATCGGTATTTTGATGCTTAACGCTATTGTCGGTTGGTACCAGGAGAAGCAGGCTGCCGATGTCGTGGCCAGCTTGAAGGGTGATATTGCGATGAAGGCTGTTGTTGTCCGTGACGGTCAGGAGGAGGAGATCCGCGCTCGTGAGCTGGTTCCCGGTGACATTGTAAGTGCCATTGCCTCACGTATTCCGGAGGAACCATTGCTAACGTCCCCACCCCAGGTCATCCTCGAGGAAGGCCACGTCGTTCCCGCCGATGTCCGTCTGATCTGTGACTACTCCAAGCCTGAGATGTTCGAGGTCTACAAGGAGATGCAGGCCCAGGTCAACGACGACACCCTCAAGGAGAAGGACGATGACGACGACGAGGGAGTTGAGCACCACACCGGCACTTCCATCGTTGCTGTTGACCAGTCCGCCATCACTGGTGAATCTCTGGCTGTCGACAAGTACATGGGTGATGCTTGCTACTACACCACTGGCTGCAAGCGTGGCAAGGCCTACGCCGTTGTTACTGCCACCGCGAAGCACTCGTTCGTCGGTAAGACCGCTGCTCTGGTCCAGGGTGCCCAGGACCAAGGTCACTTCAAGGCGATCATGGACAACATCGGTGCTTCTCTCCTGGTCCTCGTCATGTTCTGGATTGTCGCTGCCTGGATTGGTGGTTTCTTCCGTCACCTGAAGATCGCTACCCCCGAGCACAGCTCTGTCAACCTGCTGCACTACACCCTGATCCTGCTCATCATCGGTGTCCCTGTCGGTCTTCCCGTCGTCACCACCACCACCCTGGCTGTCGGTGCTGCCTACCTCGCCGAGCAGAAGGCTATCGTTCAGAAGCTCACTGCCATCGAGTCTCTTGCTGGTGTCGACATCCTCTGCTCTGACAAGACTGGAACCCTCACTGCCAACCAGCTCTCCATCCGTGAGCCGTATGTTGCCGAGGGCGTGGATGTGAACTGGATGATGGCTGTCGCTGCCATTGCTTCGTCTCACAACGTCAAGAACCTCGACCCCATCGACAAGGTTACCATCCTTACCCTGCGCCGCTACCCCAAGGCCCGTGAGATCCTGTCCCGCAACTGGGTTACTGAGAAGTACACTCCTTTCGACCCTGTCTCCAAGCGTATCACTACTGTTTGCACTTGCGACGGTGTCCGCTACACTTGCGCCAAGGGTGCCCCCAAGGCTATCCTGAACCTGGCTGAGTGCTCTGAGGAGGAGGCCCGTCTCTACAAGGACAAGGCTGCCGAGTTCGCCCGCCGTGGTTTCCGTTCCCTTGGTGTCGCTGTCCAGAAGGAGGGTGAGCCCTGGCAGCTGCTGGGCATGTACCCCATGTTCGACCCCCCTCGTGAGGACACTGCCCACACCATCACCGAGGCACAGAACCTTGGTCTGTCCGTTAAGATGTTGACCGGTGATGCCATTGCCATCGCCAAGGAAACCTGCAAGATGCTGGCCCTCGGTACCAAGGTCTACAACTCCGAGCGTCTGATCCACGGTGGTCTCGCCGGCTCTCGCCAGCACGACCTCGTTGAGAAGGCTGACGGTTTCGCTGAGGTCTTCCCTGAGCACAAGTACCAGGTCGTCGAGATGCTCCAGCAGCGTGGCCACCTGACTGCCATGACTGGTGACGGTGTCAACGACGCTCCCTCTCTCAAGAAGTCTGACTGTGGTATTGCCGTCGAGGGTGCCACTGAGGCCGCCCAGGCTGCTGCCGACATTGTCTTCCTCGCTCCCGGTCTGAGCACCATCGTCGATGCCATCAAGCTTGCCCGTCAGATCTTCCAGCGTATGAAGGCCTACATTCAGTACCGTATCGCCCTGTGTCTCCACCTTGAGATCTACCTTGTCACCTCCATGATCATCATCAACGAGACCATCCGTGCTGAGCTGATTGTCTTCATTGCCCTGTTCGCTGACTTGGCTACCATCGCCGTTGCCTATGACAATGCCCACTTCGAGATGCGCCCTGTCGAGTGGCAGCTGCCTAAGATCTGGGTTATCTCCGTTGTCCTTGGTCTCCTGCTTGCCATCGCCACCTGGGTTGTCCGTGGTACCCTGTTCGTTCCCAACGGTGGTATCATCCAGAACTTCGGTGCTCCTCAGGAAATCCTGTTCCTCGAGGTCTCCCTTACCGAGAACTGGCTGATCTTCGTCACCCGTGGTGGTAAGACCTGGCCGTCGTGGCAGCTCGTTGGCGCCATCCTTGGTGTTGACGCCCTCGCTACTATCTTCTGTGTCTTCGGCTGGCTTTCCGGAGACTTCGAGCAGACCAACCCCCCGACCTCCACCCAGTTCTCCGAGCACGGTGACGTCGACATTGTCACTGTTGTCGTCATCTGGGCCTACTCCATTGGTGTCACCATCATCATTGCTGTGGTCTACTACATCCTCACTGAGATCCCATGGCTCGACAACCTTGGTCGCAAGACCCGCTCCAAGGCTGACACCAAGATCGAGAACCTCATCGGTCACCTCTCCAAGCTCGCCATCGAGCACGAGACTGACCCAGCGACCGGTAAATCGAGATACGCCCTTACGACTCGTGCCCTCGAGGAGGAGGACGATGACTAAGCGGTCGGGTTTTCACTCGTTTTTACCCGTATGTGGGTGGCTGCTCTGATTAATTCCTAAATGTTCGGGGCACGCCTCTATATTATATACCGCTGTTTACAAAGAGGGAAGCCCTTGGACTCTATTTATAGACTTATTTTTCATATATCCGACCTTGGTCGTAGAGTCTTGTACTCTTTTCTCTTTTTACATGTATGTATGTATGTGACATCAGACTAATATGGTACACTTAGTTTTACTGAATCAATGAGCCAAGGCATTATTAAAGAATTTTCATCTTCTATTTTTTTTTCCCTTTCTGAGTAGTTCTCACCAGTAGGCCCCTTCAGCTTTGGAGAGATCTTGAAGCTGCTCAATTGACTTTGTGCGTAGTCTCTACCCTTCGGTTCGGTTCCAGGGTTCTGGACCCGTCGCCCTACTAGTACCCAAGGAAACGTGCCCGAGAAAGCGAAAGAGATATATATTCCCATCCATGGAAACTGGTGCCGTGGGTGTCGCTTGACACGGCACTGAAATTAATTTTTTGTTTCCATCTAAGTTCTTTTCCACGAGCGTGGGTCCCGGACAAGGCGAGCCAAGCTGAGTTATCTCTCGTCTTGATTTCATGTCTTCCAAGTCGTGTACGTACAGTATCTATGAGCCCACAGGCGTTTCGAGAGCTGGTTTTATCTATCTATCTATCTGTCTATCTAGCAGAAGAGACATCACTGGAGCAAAAACGGTTCATTATTATTCAGTTTGCACAATTTTGGGACATGTATGTAGCACACTGTCTTAGATGCGGCGACGGGTGACATGAAAATGTTAGGTAGGTATGTATAGTAGTAGGATCGTAGTAGTACTACAGCGGATTCACGTGAATGGATGGAATGGATATAGATAGATAGATGAAGTTAGTAATATTCTCTGGTATCGGTTCCTTCTATCTGGATCTAAGACTTAGTCTACTAATGGAGTATGCGTTTTTTTTTTTCTCGTTGAGATTTTGATCCATCTATGTATGGACTTGATTGAATGTGGACCGTCTCATGAAACTAACGACCTGATGATGTCTACCTGGCAGATACCCGATGAAGACGTGTTTCTATCAGCTCGGTTTGATTGATTGGTGTAATAGCTGTCGTTCTATCAAGATACTGTATGTCTAGCAGTACCTTAGGTTACTGTACTACCTTGTAGGTCTATTGTCCCGTTTCGCTCATGGTGCTCCTTCATGTGCAGTAGTTACATTTGACTGACTGTATAGTACCTACCTACCTACCTCTTACCTAGACGGGTGGATGGGATGGATCTTGGATTACAGGCTGTATGCTACTAAGTCTATGAAGGACTTAGGATTGGCCCATCCCTCATACAAGTCAGTCAACGAGTTCAATTCTTGACGAAAACAACTAGCATCATCATAACCATAACCGGTTGGGGAAGCCATGCATGTCGCTGAAGAGATAGTCGATGGTAGGCGAATGCGTGCTTGCGTAACGCGAGTTAGGTAGCGAGCGCCATCCATGTCCGGGAACAATGGGATCTCTGCATTAGTCCTGTGCATCAAGACCTGGATATCTATATAGGTATGCTTCTATGGACTCGTGCCCTTGAGTATGATACTCGTTCGAACGCTGTTCTGATCGTTCGCAAGGCCTTTCTCCCATCGCGGCAGAATGATGAACCGGCCGCCATCTCGACTCAGGCCAGGCCTGTCGGAGCACGGCCTCGGACCGTGACCACCGTCAACTAAGATTCAATCCTTTGACCGCAAAAGACTGAACCCAAGAGACGATCCCCGCATGGTGGGCTCGTCTGACCAGGGCCCCGAACGAAAAGGGCGCGACCGTTCGAGTCATATCCTCCCTACTGCCTGCTAGCTGGCCATGATGACATCTCGATCAACACCACCGGCGTGTTTTCTCCCTCGCTGGATCGCGGTCAATTCGACCCCAGCATGAGAGAACAACGGACCAACAACAATCAATAGCTGACGCTCGCTTGCATTTTTCGTGCCTGAATTATTTCTAATCATGTCGAAGCGCTCGTGGAGCCAGGTCGACGGCGGCGCGGACCGAGGCCCTTCACGCCGTCCGTCTACTGCTATCGCCTTTAACTCTAGAGAGGCCCAAAGTGATGCGCTCGACAGCCCGACAGGCTCATCTTTCGGCATTATCACAGACAGCAACGGCGTCTATCGGAATGACCCGGCAGCCCCGACAGAGAGACATTCGACTCTACCGCTGAATAACAGTTTCCCAGACAGCGCTGCCGCAGGGCATCAGGACCGTAACGCTCGGACGCAAGGTGCTGTGCCGGTCCCGAGACTCGAGCCGGAGACGCGTCGCTGGCCGTTGATTACACGGAAAGTGAAGGCGTGCGCGGCTTGTCGTAAGCAAAAGGTAAGCGAAAACGTTGCTGATACGTGCTATACCGTCTATGTGTTCGTGTATGTGTACTAAGCTCAATATCCGTGTAGATAAGATGTATCATGGACGATGGAGGCCCGCCGTGCAGGAGATGCAAGCAGCGTAGCCTTTCGTGTAAGCTCAATAAGAGCCTGCAGACGCTGATAGACGACGAATCACGGTAAGCCGTGTAATCTCGATGCTGTTTGCCTACGCTAAGGTTCGAACTCGACGTGTCCAAGATGGAAGAAAACGGTCAGCCATGACTTGACCGTGATCCATGCAGCATTGGAGCAAGCGCTGAGGTCGCTGTCGCTCCCTGGGCTCCCTCCTCTGCATACCCCGTTGCCAGATATCCCCATCGCCAATGGCGGCTTTCATGAAAGCAGCCGTCCTGAGGATGCTGAGGGTCCTCGACTGCGCGATCCGTCTCCACATGTCTCACCTTCCGACGATGCCTTGGCCCAGGTGCCCATTGATTCCCTTTATGAAATCACGCATCTACGGTCTTTGCGCACCGAAGCCGTGGAGGAAGATCGCAGCTACATGGACGATTTTATCTCGCGGGGAGCGGTTCGTCTAGATGACGCTGAACGTCTTTTCCGCTTCTACATGATACGCCTGGACCCGTACATATATGGGATCGCGAGCAAATATAAGACGTTGGAGAGCCTGCGCAGAAGCTCGTCTGTCCTGACTGCTTGCATCTGCGCCGTGGCTGCGTGCCACCAGGCGGACGATGGAAAGCTCTACGAAGTCTGTAATCAGGAGTTCCGACGTCTCGTGTCCAGCACCATGTTCGACCGTCGCATCAGCCTGGAGTATCTCCGTGCGTTGTGCATCGGCACGTATTGGCTGAGTGACATCTCGTGGACTCTATCGGGGTTCGCCGTTCGACGCGCGAGCGATATCAATCTGCATAAATTCTATTACAGGATCGTCGATTCCGCTTCGAACAGCAGGACGGGCGCCAGTCCGGCAAGCTGGGATCCTTCCGATCCGGAGTCGTCGATTGACCCCGTTCGACTGTGGTATCTGCTCTATATCTGCGATCAGCATCTGTCGATACTGTATACGAGGGACCCATTGATCCGCGAGGATGAGACTATTCGGGGGTGGAGAAGCTATCTGGGCTCACCGCATGCCTCGCAGTCGGATATGAGGATATCCAGCCAGGTTGCCCTGATGCTCGTCCTGAGCCAGGTCCGCGAGCTGTTTGGTGTCGACGCCAGCAAGCCCATTCCGCGGGCCTTCATCCCGCACATAAACACCTTCAGTCTGCAGCTTGATAAGTGGCTGGCGCACTGGTCTCAGAAGCTCGGTAAGCTTTGATTGCACTGGACCATTCTCACTAACTAAACTGACAGAAGCCAGAACCCAACGAACATATAGGAGACTTCCCAATCAAAGGAGTACTGCTCCACTACCACTTTGGAAAGCTGCATCTCTGCTCTCACGTCTTCCGCGGCCTCAAATCCGGCGAACATATCGAACCCATCCCGCTATACTTCAAAGATGTCGGATCGACTGCCGTCTTACACGCGACTACGATCCTCGAGCTTCTCCTCGACGACCCTGATCTCCGACGAAGCATCGTCGGCGGTCCGCACTACTTCCACACGATGGTCGCGTTCGCCTGCGTGGTGCTGCTGAAAGTGTCGGACCGGTACAGCGAGAACCTATCCATCGAGCTCGGATCAGTGTACTCATTAATCGTGCGGATCATCGACCTGCTGAGATCGAGCCGTTGCAGCAGGTACCATCTCGTCCACTGGATGGCTGGTGGGCTCGAAAAGATGCTTCGCGCTTCGAAGATCGCTTCTCAGCGGATGATCCCGATTCAATGGAATCATAGCGGAGCTGGAAGAGCTCTTGGAATGGCAGCAGGCGGAGAGTCGTCTACTCATTCTTCGTTGTTTCACGGCCAGGAGCAGCTTACGCCGCAGTCACCCGTGCAAGGTCCGGGGACGGCTGGGCCGATGGACCTTTCGCAGGGTCAACCCGGTGAGCAGGATCTGGATGCTGGACCGTATCTGCCGATGCTTGAGGCGTTGGAAGGGAGCGAATATGATCTGAGTGGGCTGAGCTTTAATTTTATATAATACGCTTTTCGACTGTATACGTAGCCAAGTCATGATTCACGGCTTTCGGGTTCGGCTACCCGGGTTTGGGAATTGAAGGCGGTGCAAGCTAATAATAATAATAATAATTGATTTCCAGTGATTATTTTTCTTACTGGAACGGTCACCTTGGATATGCGAGTGCTTATCGGGCAGAAGTCCGATGTATCTACGATATCAGGAACGTGATTGGCTGAGAGGAGGCACGCTCCGTTCGTTGTTCTGATTGGCGGAGCGCTCCGATCGGTCGGCAAAGATGCTGCCGAGCCGAGGAGCTCGCGCCTGATCTTATCTGGCCGAGCGGCCCTGATGTCCTTCTATGAGACATTCCCCGGACATTATGATACTATTCATTTGACTCTATTTCAATTCTTGTCAAATAGAAAATTTACCGGAACCAGATGTCCGACGGACCCAGCCAGATTGATTCTCCTTTGGATGAGACGGCCGAGAGGCCGGCAAAGAGAGCGAGGCGGAGTTTTGTCGCGTACGGCATACTACTACGTCTCCGAGGCTCCCAGAAAGATGGAGTGACCTGTTACTAACTCGGGAAGATACCTAGCTGTCGACGATGCCACTCGCACAAGATCAAGTGTTCCGGGGAGCAGCCGTGCCATAACTGCCGGCAACAGCCCGAAGGCTCCGTCGAATGTGTCTATCCTGCGCGGGATCGCAAAGTGCTTGTTCAGGAGAGGTATGTGTAGCCCTACATCTTGTTTTGTATGACATGTATTTGCTAACGAGTATTCTGCGTTTAGCTATCTCAAAAGGCTAGAGGAGGAAAGCCAGCTATGGAAAGAATCCAACTCCCCCGGACATAATAGTAGCAGCTTGCAATTTGGATCTGGCAAGGCTGCTCCTGATGACCGGCAACGACATCAGAACCGATCCAATAATAACAGCAACAATGCTGCTGACGGGTCTGGAGGTGAACCCTCCGAAGCTGTCCCTCCCAACCCGGACGTCGACATCCGCAACCCCTTGATCGAAGACCGGGCCTGGTTCGTCCGCGACCACGCCTCGACGCAGCCCGTCTACATCGGTGAAGCCGCCTGCACCGCTTTTGGCACCCGTCTCCGTCAGTTCCTGAACGGCAACGGGCCCGTGGCTCCTCTCCCGCGGTCCGCGTATGTCAAGCACAAGGCGCTGCTCCGGATGGCGGGCCCCGAGTTTCGGCTTCCAAACCGTGCGTATGCGCACTTACTGATAAAGGTGGCTCTCCGGTTTCTCGGAAACGACTACCACCTGATGCTGCGGAAGTCGACGCTGGAGAAGCTGGACTCGCTGTACCGGGACCAGTGCTTCGATGATCCGGTCCTGCTGTGCAGGCTGTTTGCGATCTTTGCCATCGGGGAGTTGTATACGAACCGTAAGGCGCCGGCGTCGTCGGCGTCGTCGACAGGGCCGGAGGTGCCTGGGACGGCGTTCTTCCTGCAGGCGATGAGTCTGTTTCAGGATCTGCATGAGGAGGCGACGGTGTCGTATATTGAGATTTTGGTGCTGCTGGTATGTGCCCATCGACCTTTCAACACAATAAAAGTGGTGAAATGTTTTCTAACGGTACGGCAGTCCCTATTCCTCCTCGCTCTCAACCGCCCCAACTCCGCATATACGTTTGCCGGAATAGCCCTCCGGCTCAGCTTGACCCTGGGACTCCACCACAATGTCCCAGAAGGGCACATAATATCCCCCGTCGAGCGAGAACATCGCATCCGCGTCTGGTGGTCCGTCTACACGATGGACCGGATCTGGAGCTCGAAGCTGGGCCATCCGGTCACGATCCGAGATGACGATATCGACGCGGATCTACCCTCCATGGATGGGCTGTCGCCCAGCGAGCGTGAGGAGTTCTCCGACCCCGAACACCTCGTCGCGCACCTCAGGCTGGCGCGGATCACGGGAGATATCATCAGCGATATATACGGCCGGCCGCGGCGGGACAAGACATTTGTGCAGAGCGTGCATAAGATATTGAGGAGTTTGAGGTCGTGGGCGGAGACGTTGCCAGAGAAGGTCAGGCTGAGCCAGAGCAGTCCGCATAAGTATGCGTCGAGGAATGTTGCGTCGTTGCATTTGTGTTTTAACCAGGTGAGTGCCTATCTACCACCTACTATCAATACCGTGTAGAGGCGCAATAGAGCCAGCACAGTGTACGGCAAGACTCACTCAACCAATCGCAGTGCGTGATCCTCACCACCCGCCCAATCCTCTTCTACGTCTTCAAATCCCGCTTCCAAGACCCCCAGATAGACGGCAGCGTCGCCTCCCGCATGCCCTCCCCCATGACGTCCGCCCTCGCCGAGGCCTGCATGCACGCCGCCCGCAGCTCCAACAGCCTCCTGACCCAGCTCTGGATCGAAGGCTCCATCGCCACCTTCGGCTACTTCGACTCGCAGTACCTCTTCTCCTCGACCATCATCCTGATGATGTCCCTCGTGCTCCACAGCAGCAACGGGAACAGCAGCAGGGCCGAGGCCGACCGCGACGCCGTCGAGACCGCCACCGACATGCTGCAGTCCATGGTCGAGGACGGGAACCTGCCCGCGGCGGGGTTCTACCAGCATCTGCTGGAGCTGAGGAAGTGTTTCGATTTCAGCCCCGAGGGTGGGAATGGGAATGGGAAGCAGTTTTGTGGGTTGGCGGGGAGATTGGCCCCCCTCATTGGTGATAACGTGAACAATAATAATAACAATAATGTTAATGGGACTAATGGTAGTGCCCCGGACGTCGGGGTGCAGGGAGGTGGTGGTGTAGGTGCGGGTGGGGTTACGGACTTCTCAGCCATGCAGATGACCGTGCTGGATGATCCGTCGATCCAGAATTTCTTGATGCAGCCGGATATCCATTGGGGGCTGCCGGGGGTGCTGGAGTCGAGTGGGGATGTGATGAGCATGTCGAGGTGGATTTTTGAGTGAAGACACCTATCAATGTATATACCCATGGTATTTCTATGTACTTGGTTGGAAATTTCAGGTTCGACACCTATAGCTATATAACTAACCACTTGGAGGACCTGGAACCGACTTAATATCATCTCAATCTCATAGGCTCTTCTCTTGCAAGGATTACGGTACCTTGTGGGAGGAAATCAATCCCAGTACAAGTTGTCATCTGCATACGACGTCCGAGTCCTCTCCCTGGGGACCTTGGCGGAGTGCCTTTGTTGCATGTGACGGACCAACCTTGATGGCAGTGGACGCCCTGCCCAACTAACAGTCAAAGTTGAAACTGACGAATCGCATCACCAAGTTTCACGGAAGCCCATTTACGGAGTACATAGAGCAAAAAGAAGTATCGGTCAGACTTGCAGTCTGCGACGACGTTGGCACGAAAGTGGAGCATCGTATGTTTCCGGAACGGCCTCCCGAAGATTTAGATCTGATAAATTCACTATAAAAAGACGCGAGCGGCGCGCCCGAGCTTCGCACATTGAAGGCTATGTGAAACTCCATCAGTGCACTATTGTCTCTCTCCTGCTATGAATCTATCCCTAGAACATAACAATTACCGTACAGGTATCGCTTGAGGATCAACCAATGGCGATCTCACAACCCTCGAGACTTCTCCCTACTACTACTACTACTACTACCACCACCACCCACACCAGCAGCCCGATCTGGCACCACCAACACCAGCACCAGCCCCTGACAAAGAGCCAGGTCTACAGGACCAGCAGGGCAAAGCTGTCCATGGCGTTACCCGTGATCCTGCTGGTCGCGATCGCGGGCTTCGCGGGGTTTCAGTGGATGGGGAATTATCTGTATCGTTCCCGATCGTCGTCGTCGTCGTCAGAGGGTTCGGTTTCTTCCACTTGGTCGACTGAGTACGGGTTGTTTGGCATTTTGGAGACAAGATGACACCGTTATTGATTAATCGGCGGATAATAATAATAATGACCTGAAAACATTACGGGTTACGCTCGATCGATTGGAACGCAAATTCTCATACCGTGCCGGGGCTGCTGCTACATATATGCTGGTTAAGAGCGATCGCGATCGAACGAGTATGATGAAGTGAGGTTCCTTCTCCCGATTGCGGGGCAATGGAGGTGTTAATCATGACTAGCGTGGCTCACGAGGCGCTTTCTGGATGATGGAATCTGGCACAGCTCAACCTGGCCGTTCGAGAACACCTTCGAGACGACCTTTGTGGAATCGATCCCTATTATTGATTTCCCACGTGGAAGAGGTTGGCTTGTGGGGTGGGAAGGCATGTTGCAGTCGGTATGATTTTCATCCCGCAAAACCCTACTTTACCTTGGGTAGGCATTTTCGATGCTAACTCAGAGAAGCAGCTCACTGAGCGCACTGCTGGTGTGTGTGTGTGTGAATATACTACCTACCTACATAAACGCCTAAGCGTTTCTGATAATGATACCGGCGTCTGTCTTCAACAGCACAGCACGACCAACTTGAACGATGTCTCTCTCCTTTACCAGAAACTAACTCGAGGCGTTGGCGTTGGCGTTGGCGTTGTGTTAGTTAGGGCACTTTAAGCTCCAAAGTCCCACCCGCGTCTTCGAGATCTGAGATGTGGGGGACTCGGGAGTCGGAGTGCATCTCATCTCTGTCTCAGACTACTAGTCTAGAGAGGAAGGGGCTCCTCCTGCATACTCATCGGCGCATGGGAGAGGTCAGCTCAGCTTTACCTAGAGAGAGGCGGATATGAGTTTGCGGGCGCCAGCAACAACATCCGAGACGAGGTCAACGCGCGGATGAAGATGAGTCATCGACTTATCAGAGACCGACACAGAGTGAAATGGTGTGGAGTCGGTGACGATGGACGAGGAAGAAGTAGAAAGGATGATCGTTTGTCTGGCCTAGAGGGGGGAGGATATTTTGGAGTGATCGGGAAGGACGGTTGTCGTGGAGAGAAGGATATTATTATCAATGAAATAAGAAAAAGGTCAAAGTCTACTCTACTCGATCGGCTTATAATGGGAGTATAATATCGATAGACTGACTCCTAGGATATGTGAAGTTCTGAGGTAGAACTACAGTATGTACATAATCGCTCTGTGTTCAAACGGGTGCACCTTACATATACTTGTCGATTATAGTCAAAATTATAGTGAAGTAGCTCACTACTAAGAGCTTATGTAACTGCGTAGACTTCTAGTTAAGACTCTCCTATTTTTTGCGGGGTTAATGCATAACCATACTGCGTTGGAGTCCCTTTACACCACCTGGAGAAGTTCCGTGAATCAAATGCCACTCCTTTAACTCGAAGGGGGACTTCGAACAATAAAGCTTTTTATGCTCTGATTTATTGTTCTTCTGTACAAGTAGTATTGGACATAGGGAACTAAGTTGATCGCTGGCGATCGTTATCGGCTCCGAGTTTTCCCTCGGCATGACAACGTTGCAGCCAGGACCACCATTTCTCGTCTATTCTGCATGCAGTTATCCCATCATTCGATTAGCAAATATGTTACTATCCATCATCACCGAGATGGATGCCATATCTCATACCCCTCATTCCATCGACAAACACCCCGCCGGATGGTGGGGTTCTCGGCGGCCGTCGCCGAACGGCGCCCGTGCTGATTGGTATGGCGATAACGCGCTTCGGCAACACACAGCTCTTGCCGGCGCCCCCCAAACGGCGTCATCTCTCGGCTTCGCTCCCCACGCGCCGAAAAGTGCCGTATCTTCGGCCGAGGCGCGGAAACGAACCTCAGGACGACATTCGCAGATATATATAGTGGCCTTGCTGCCAGAGGGCAAGTGTCCAGACAGGGTGTGCTCGTCGTTCCTTTGCGAGTTGCGGCCTACCCATAATCACTCAACATGGCTGAATCTGGAAACCGTGGGATTAGGATTGCGATTGATCGCGGTGGGACGTTTTGCGATTTGTCTGTTTTATCTATCTCTTCTTTTTCAAGGATTTATTCTGACGAAAGTCACACAGCTGGGCGAGCATCCCTGGAAGAGAAGATGCATTGATCTTCAAGCTCCTCTCCAACGCACCTGGAGAGTATGAAGATGCCCCCATCGAGGGTATCCGCCAGATCCTGGAGATCGCATCTGGCACCGAGATCCCACGAGGGACTCCGCTTGATATCACCCCCGTGGAGTCCATCCGTATGGGAACAACAGTGGCCACCAAGTAAGTCCTGAAGATCATTCGATGTACTTGTTGAGCTTACTGACATTCCCCAGTGCCCTGCTGGAGCGAAAAGGAGAGCGCGTGGCGCTCTTGATCACAAAGGGCTTCCGCGACCTCCTCATCATCGGGAACCAGGCCCGTCCCAGCATTTTCGACCTGTCCGTGTCCAAGCTGGACAGGCTGTACGAGAAGGTGATCGAGGTCGATGAGCGTATCACTGTCGAAGGGTTCGCAGAGGACCCGGAGCCTCAGGAGATTGATATCTCCGCGGACCCCAACCTCGTCGAGGGTCTGACCGGCGAGGCTATCCGGATCATGAAGAAGCCGGACCTCGACCAAGTCCGCAAGGACCTGCAGTCCCTCTGGGATGAGGGATACCGAACGCTGGCGGTCGCCTTCATGCACTCGTTTGCCTACCCGGCGCACGAGTCCGAGGTCGCTTCTATTGCGCGAGAGATGGGATTTAGAATCTCCGTCTCTTCGGAGTTGCAGCCCATGATCAAGCTTGTTCCCAGAGCACAGTCGGCGACTGCGGACGCCTATCTCTCTCCTGTCATTGCTGAATACCTGGAGAACTTCCGCAGAGGCTTCAAGGGGAGACTCGAGGATGAGAATGCTAAGAAGCTGCTTCTTTGTCAGTCGGATGGTGGTCTGACGTCCTTTTCGAGATTTTCCGGCCTGCGTGCCATCCTTTCTGGACCTGCTGGCGGTGTCATTGGCTGCGCGAGAACTTGCTACGACGATGAAGATGGGACGCCGGTGCTCGGGTTCGATATGGGCGGTACCAGCACCGACGTCTCCCGCTACAGCGGAACTCTTGAACATGTCTTCGAGACTACTGTCTCCCAGGTTGCTGTGCAAAGCCCTCAGCTGGATGTGCACACAGTCGCTGCAGGCGGTGGATCCAGACTATTCTGGAGAAACGGCCTCTTTGTCGTCGGCCCGGAGTCTGCAGGCGCCTACCCCGGCCCGGCGTGCTATGGCAAGGGCGGCCCCTTGACCATCACCGATGCGAACTTCTTCCTTGGCCGTATCTTGCCCGACTATTTTGCACGCAAACTGGACTTTGATGTTGTCCGTGAGAAGTTCCTCCAGCTGACAGAGGAAATCAACGCGGAGAGAAAGGAGAAGCTCAAGCCTGAAGAGGTGGCCATGGGCTTCCTGCTTGTTGCAAATGCCGCTATGACTCGGCCAATCCGATCTTTGAGTGAAGGCAGAGGTTTCGAGACGGCTTCGCACAACCTGGTCTGCTTCGGAGGTGCCGGTGGCCAGCATGCTACGGCCATTGCCCGTGACCTTGGCATCAAGCGCGTTCTGATCCATCGCTTCTCGAGTATCCTCTCTGCCTACGGCATGGCGTTGGCTGATGTCGTCGTCGAGCTTCAGGAGCCCGAGTCGACGGTCTACAACGAGTCTTCTGCTGAACGCATCGAGAAGCGAGCCAGCCAGCTGAAGCAGCGTGCCGCACAGCAGCTTGCCAAGGAGGGATTCGGTGAGAACAGCATCGAGCACGAAGTCTTCCTGAACATGCGCTACAAGGGCAGCGACACTTCTCTCATGATTTCCGCTTCCGATGCTTCGGGAGACTTTGCCAACGCCTTCGTCGCTCGCCACAAGCGCGAGTTCGGCTTCACCCAGCCTCGGGAGATCCTCGTTGACGACGTCAGAACCCGGTCTGTTGGGAAGAGCATGCAGGTCAAGGTGGCCAGTCCGTTCAAGCAACTCAAAGAGATTGAGCGGTCTGCGAACCCTGATCTCAAGCCGGCGCATATCCGCAAGGTCTACTTCGAGAAAGAAGGATGGGTGGACTCGAAGATCTTCCACTTGAAGGATGTCCCCAAGGGAAGCGTCATTCTCGGTCCGGCCATGATCATCGACGAGACTCAGACCATCGTCGTTGACCCTGCCAGTGAGGCAACGGTCCTTCAGGAGCACGTTGTCATCGAGCTCCTTGACGCAGAAGTCAAGAAGATTTCCGCCGAGGAAGTCGACCCCGTTCAGCTGTCCGTGTTCGGCCACCGATTCATGAGTGTCGCGGAGCAGATGGGAGAGACCCTCCGCAAGACATCCATCTCGACCAACATCAAAGAGCGTCTTGACTACAGTTGTGCGGTCTTCTCGGAGGAGGGAGGACTCGTCGCCAACGCACCTCACATCCCGGCCCATCTGGGCTCGATGAGCTACGCAATTGCGTACCAAGCCAAGAAATATGGAAAGGGCGGACTCAAACCTGGAGATGTCATCCTGTCAAACCATCCCATTGCCGGAGGAACGCATCTTCCCGATCTCACTGTCACGACTCCTGTGTTTGACGAGAACGACCCTACGCGCATCCTCTTCTTCGTTGCCAACAGAGGCCATCATGGTAAGCATGTCGTCGTTGAAAAAAATTCTGCGGATTCCCGCTGACTTTCGAACAGCTGATATCGGTGGAACCCACCCCGGAAGCATGCCTCCAAACTCTACGGAGCTGTGGCAGGAAGGTGCAGCAATTGAATCCTTCAAGCTGGTCAAAGAAGGCGTCTTCGATGAAGAGGGTCTCATCCATCACCTCGTCGAAGTGCCCGGCAGTTACCCAGGATGCAGCGGCACCCGTACCCTCAGCGACAACATCTCCGACCTGAAAGCTGGTATCGCAGCCAACAACCGCGGTATCCACCTGATCCAAGGTCTGGTCAGGGAGTACGGCTGGCCCGTCGTCCAACTGTACATGAAAGCCGTCCAGAAGAACGCAGAAGACACCGTCCGCGCCCTACTGAAAGAATTCAGCCGCCGCTTCCGCGGCAGGCCCCTCGAAGCCATCGACTACCTCGACGACGGCACCCCTCTCGCCCTCAAAATCACAATCAACCCGGAAGACGGCTCCGCCAAATTCGACTTCACGGGCTCTGGCCCCGAGGCCCTGAACAACCTCAACTGCCCTCCGGCCATCATGTACAGCGGAATCATGTACTGCCTGCGCTCCATGATCTCCTCCGACATCCCCCTGAACCAGGGCTGCCTGAACCCGATCGACGTGATCTGCCCGCCCAACTCCATCCTCTCGCCCAGCATGAAAGCCGCCACCGTCGGCTCCAACGTCGAAACCTCCCAGCGCGTCGTGGACGTCATCTTCAGAGCCTTCCGCGTCTCTGGCGCCAGTCAAGGGACCTGCAACAACCTTACCTTCGGCTACGGCGGCAAAGACGCCACGGGCAAGGTCAAGAAGGGCTTTGGATACTACGAGACCATCGCAGGCGGTGCCGGTGCCGGTGCCAACTGGGACGGCCAGAGCGGCGTCCACACGCACATCACCAACACGCGCATGACGGACCCGGAGACCCTCGAGAAGCGGTACCCGGTCCTGCTCCGCGAGTTCTCCATCCGGAGGGGCTCCGGTGGCGCGGGTCGCCGACGCGGTGGTGACGGATGTGTCCGTGACATCGAGTTCAGACGCCCCATGCAGGTGAGCATCCTGTCCGAGAGACGTGTTATCGCGCCCTACGGAATGGCAGGTGGTGAGGAAGGCAAGAGGGGTGTGAACCTGTGGATTCGTAAGGACCCTGAGGATGGTAGTGAAAGAACGATCAGCGTGGGTGGGAAGGCGACCATGCAGATGAACACTGGTGACAGGATCGTGATCTTGACGCCTGGCGGAGGTGGATATGGAGTGCCGGAGGAGCAGAAGGAAGCAGTTGATGTTATTGGCGAGTTCACAATTAATAGGCCAGGGTTGTAGATGCAAAGACACCTATCTGGTACCTGGTAAAGCAGGTGATCTGATCTGCTTGATGTCTGTTGATGAGTTATGTATGGTAGTTTCGGTTTCTAGTATATACGCTGTCTATTTGGATCTCGAGCGATGTTAGATATCATGAAAAAAAAATTTACCTTTATTACCTTTGCCATATCTTTCGACACCCCCTCCCCCCTGTCCAAGCTACCCATCTTGCCGCTTTTGCTATATCGCGCGATCTGGGCTGGCTTTGCCTAAGGTCTGTCGCTTATCATAGTGTCTGGGCACCCTTCAATAGCTTCAAAATCACGTGGGTATAAAATAGCAATCCACCAAGAGAGTAGGTAGCAGGGGAGGGGGTGACGAAAGATATGGCACAGTACTGTATGTCTGCCCAGGTAAGACAGGACCAACTGGGCAGCCCTCCTGCTGATTTAGGCAGTAGAGTTTCGTACCTGGAATCTCATGTATGCGCCTATTCCAAGACTAGGATCGTCAAATACCTTAGTCAACAGATTTTTTTTTTTTAATCTTTCCGAGTAATGCGCCCTAAAAGCCATGTACCTACTGCTGTACCATCAGTAAGGGTGGCCCGGCCAACTACTAAACCCAGGTGCATAGATAGGGTTCAGGGCTAGAGCCACATGCTCCAGCTTTCTAGCGGTAACATCACCTCTCGCTCCCGACGTGTCAGCCAGCTTTCTCGCACACAGCTACTAGTAATGTTATCTGGGTATTCCTTTATACAGACCTGGCAGAGCAGGGTACGTCCTTTGTTCCTATATATCAGTTGTCGTGTCCAGTGATTTGGCATCATTTTCAAGACTACCTGAAAGATTGACTAGCTAGGTTTTATAATACGCAGTAGATGACTGAAGTAGGTAATACGTCTAGAATTGTACTTTACCCAAAAGCACCGAGCCAAGTTGCTGGGGTTCCTGTGGCTAAGTATAGGGGCAACAGATCAGACTTTTCACGATCAAGAGTATATATACATTTTGCTCGTTCCTAGATGAGAACAGGTAATGGAACTCCGCCGGGATAAGAGAAGAAAAGCGCTATCCCGAAAATTGAACGATCGCCGAGGTGACAGTAAAGGAGATTTTAGAACAAAAAGTATTTTACAGCACACGTACAGTGTACAAAGAAATATACAATATAATTCTGAAATCTGCTGCTTCAAATTTGCACGGAAACTTGCACCAACAATTTTGAATATGCTGCCAGAGTCTCCTTAATGCGCAGTCACAGTGGAAAATTCATCATCAAAGTCACCGTCCAAGCTCCTTAGAACTTGAGGCTGAAGACCAAAACCTGAACGTCGATGTTGTATCCAGAATCGTCGGCGTAGTTGTAACGGCCGAAGTTGAGGTGGCCTGTTTTTGCAAAATCGTCAGCGCAGGTGATAATACCAAAACAGATGTTAAAAGGGAACGTACCATCCTGGGTGACGTAATCATTGTCACTGAAGCTGAAGAGGAAGTATTCATTCTGGCCCTTTGGCAGCGTGACGGACGGGTTAGCCTTGAGGAGCGCCAGGCTCTCCCATTTCTCGTTGAGCAGAGTCGAGTCCTGCTGGCCGCCGTTGTGGAGGCCAAACTTGGCCAGCTCGGATTGGAGGTTGTAGTCGATGAACGGGCAATACTGGGCCGGCACGATGCCCTCCTTCAGTTCACCCTCACGAGAAGCAACGGCACCGGTCGCGGAGTCGTACGTCGGTCCCTTGATATCGGTCGGGGAGTTCGTGATGGAGACGATGTCCGCGTGGCGGTACATGGACTCGGTGCACTCCTGTCCGTGGCCACAATCCTCGTCGCGCGCCAGGACGAGGAAGTCACCGGTGGGCAGCTGGTGGATTTCAGACTGAGCGGCGACCTTTTCCGCATCGTCCTTGTCCAGGTACGTCGGGAGCATCACGACGTACTCATGCAGATACTCGGGCTGATCGGAGGAGATATCGTACTCGAGCACACGGACCGGTCGGCGGTACGGGTCATTCGGGCCACCTTCTTGGTTCAGAGCGGACTGGGTCGTAACGTGCAACTTTGCTCCATCGGGTGAGATCGTAAGTCCCTCAAAGCCTTGGTTGTTGGCTCGACCGCTCTGTGGTTCCTCTGGAACTGGCATCGCGTCGGGATCATATACTGGAGGCGAGGCAGCGCTGAAGCTGAGCGTACCGTTCCGGCGAGGGAGGAAGGCACTCGGGGGTTGCAGGGCCAGAACCATCTTGCCGTTCTGGTCGAACTTGTAGATGTAAGGACCATACTCGTCTGAGACCCAGAAGTACCCGTCCTTGTCCAGGGCCAGGCCTTCGGTATCCATGGAGATTCTCTTTCCTCCCGGACCCTCGCCTCCGAATCCGTCGCCCTCGTATGTGGCTGCGGGGAGTGGGGGAAAGCCGGGGTAGGAGGCGTAACCGTTGGCATCAGCCTCGAGACCGGTGGTGGGCTCGCCGTCAGGACCAGTCAGAAGGAGTGTATCGAGATACTTCAACTCCAGGTTCGGCTGAGCAGGGTGCGAAGCTGCTGCCTCGGGGGCCAGCTTGAACGAGACCAAAAACTTGTGGATGCGCGATTGGACGTTCAGCGTACCGTTTTTGTTCCTAAATATGCAGATTAGATCCAGTTTACGCTCCTTATTTTGAGATGGGCGTGGCACAAGTCCCTACCATCCACGGTCAGGCAAAGTGTAGACGATTCCCTCGTAGGAATCGTCCCCGGTCATACGCCAGGAGGACTGGTTAACGGCAATTGAGCTTCCAATGCCTCCCAGGGTGTCACCGTACTTGTCCGTGGCATTGGACGGGACAAACCCGTAGCCCACAAGGCCAGTGTACTGATAGGTCGTGCCCCCGCATGTCGTCTGGTCCACGATCTGCTTGCTGTTGGACCACGGACGAGTGGCTGCGAGCGGCAGCGCCGCAATCGACGCCGAAAGATGCGAGAATTTCATGACTGGCTTGGTGTTGACGGTAAATCAAGCGGAGCTGCCTGTGGTCACTACCTGGAGAGGATCCGTGAGGAGGGCTGGCTCATGGCTGGACATTATAGCCTCAAGGGAACTCGAGCTCAAGCGTCTGACCAGACACAACGGGTCGCGCGGAGCCCACTCATTAAGCTCGCTGGGCAATTTTCTCTTCATCCTGTAATTATGGCGACGATGCTCTCCGGACGGCTTCCTGGAGATTTTCCGCAGCGGCCAAGGCGCATACAGCGGAGCGGCGCCCCTGGCAGCGCGAGGATAGCATGGATGCCCGGAAAGCGCGGCGTAGGACGTCACTCGAGATGGGGCCGGGCGACTTGGCAAGCTGCCCCACGATAGATCTTATTATTCTAGATCCTTGGCTGTAGCACCGTCGAGTGGGGGATCGAAACAAGAGCGACGGCGGCGCGCAACGTGGTACCAGCGCGCCGATCGATTCGCGCGGTCACGCTCCTCAGCGATTATTCTGACCAAAGCCAAGATTCTAAAGCAACACACCTGCCATATGCAGAGGGTAATCTGCTTTTCTGTTCGGATGAAAATAATAGCCGGATCTGTTGGGAGGGCTCGAGAACAATCATGACAGATAGTATCAAGTCAAATTTCATCAGTCACTAAAAACCAAGGTCCCCTCACCTCTCAGCCACTTTCTGCATATCGACAATAGATAGCAAGCAATGTCGCCACGTGAGAGATTCAAGCTGGAGAACGGTGTCATTCTAGGATCTCAGGAATGAGAGGATGGGGCTATGTAATCTGGGACAATAAGAGACTGTAATCCCTTGGTGCTTTCCCCAAAGAGTAAGCCTTCACATCTTCTAATTCTATATGTACCCTGGACTAATGCTTTTCTATGACAGTGTATATAATGTGTCGCGAGGCTGTACGAGTGACCTTTTAAGAAAATACAGACCGAGTCTTGAAGCAACGCACAAGGATACTGGAGAAAATATGCAAGTGGGAAGGGCTGATCTCAACTGAACCTCTCTGCTATTGCTGCGCGTGGCTTGGCCAGGATGGGTACTGGATGTGAGATACTTTTGTTCTAAGTGATTAATTGACTCGGTAACACAACCAACATGGGAGTATAGGCAACAGATGTGAATGCCAAAGCCTATTGGTGAATGCATACAATGCTCACAGCATTGAATGAAATCCACAAGCTGTGCATCCCTATAGACTGGTGTCCTTGTTCACCTATAGGAAAGATTTGGAAAACGTCCTTTCACAACCATGGACATGAGCAGGTTATTGCTGATCTTGGATTAGTTTTAAATAAATCAGGAACTTCTCTAAAGCTGAAACAACTTGCAGATGGTTTTCATGATCACAAACTGCAGCAATGATCATTCAATTGCATATTCTCAGTGACCATGCTGCTCAGTTGTCCAATTGCGCTCGGCGACGATGTGATTTCAACAGCAGCAACACAAGAAGTACAAAGCTGGATTTCACTACATTCTATCTCCACATTTCAACATCTACCAAGAGATTCAACTCGACATTCAAAGTCCCGAAAATCTTCAAAACGGCCGAGATATTTGGCAGACAGTGAAGTATATCAGAGGCGATATGTTTCTCCCCGGTATGTCGCAGGAGGCAGTCCGGCTGCTCAGCCCGGGGTACACGTACCTGAGCAAGTTCATCCTGGATGTTTTGGGGTTCGACCCTATGGTCCTCATGAACATGGGGATTATCCTCCTTGGCTTTTCCACCTTCTTGCATTACGTTGCAAATTCTCTTCACAGCTACGCTGAGCAGATATGTCTTTCCTCAGTCCACATCTATGACAACGATCCTCTCTACAAGCAAGTTATGGGCTGGATGACAGACCACCAATTCAGTACGCGCCGATTCCACTCCTCCAGGGCGATCAGCAGTCGCAGTGGCACCGGGGAAGGCAACGACGACGAAACGGTCAACCCAGCACACGGGGAGACGTTCAACTATGGCGCTGACACGCTGGTGAGCTACCACTCCATCGCCCGTCGGACGCATGTCAAGCTTCAACCTTTCCAGGTGGCATGTATCTTCCGTCATCGTGGGAGATGGTTCCGTTTTGCGCATAAGGAAGGCTCTGGGCAGGGACAGCCATACTATGCATCCAACAAGCCCTCGGAGCGTGGGCATATCACTGTCCAGTGCCTGAGTCTATCTACCGCTCCGCTACTGGCTCTACTGCAAGAAGCTCAGACGTACAGCCTCGAGAAAACGGTTAGGAAGACAAATATCTGTCGAGCCATGTCGGAGGGCGAGAATTACATGTACTGGGCTACTTTTACCTCACGGCCACCACGCCACATATCGACCGTGATATTGGACAAGGAGAAAAAGCGAGCCATCCTCAAAGATATAAACGAGTACCTCCATCCTGTCACCCGACAGTGGTATGCGAACCATGGCATCCCGTGTCGACGTGGCTACCTGTTCTCTGGAGCCCCGGGGACGGGGAAGACGAGTCTCTCCTCCGCGTTGGCTGGAATATTCGGACTGGACATCTACGTTCTCAGTCTCCAGGACTCCGACCTCAACGATACTCACCTCATGAGACTCATGTCTACGGTACCATCGCGGTGCATCGTCCTGCTGGAGGATGTCGACGCCGCCGGTCTAAGCCGTCCAGAAGACAAAAAAGCTCCGGAAAGCAGCAGCACCGAACCCAGCAGTCAACGACGAAGCAGTAGTAGCCATCATCAGCGATCCAGAACCGAATCCAGATCCGCATCTTGTTCCAAGCGTTCTACCACAGCATTATCCAAGGCCTCAGTCACCCTCTCCGGCCTCCTAAACGCCATCGACGGAGTCTGTTCCCCAGAAGGCCGCATCCTCGTCATGACCACCAACGCACCCGAATCTCTAGACAGAGCCCTCGTCCGCCCCGGTCGCATCGACATGCACGTCGAATTCGAGCTCCCATCCCGAGAGGAGCTACGAGAACTGTTTGTCAGCATGTACAGCGATATCGACGAGAACGGACAGCCCACGGTGCAGAGGGATATCGGCCAGGAGAACTTGACGGAAATGGCGAGCTTGTTTGCACAGGCGCTTCCGGAGAAGACACTCAGTATGGCTGCCGTGCAGGGGTTTCTGTTGCACTATAAGCGCGATCCGATGGGGGCGGTTGAGGAGGCTGAGAAGTGGGCTGATGAGACGGTGAGGAAGATGTCGAAGGGGGGTTTGGAGGGTTTGGATTAGTCAAGGAGGTAGGAAAGGAGTGGAATCGTGTCTCGTTTTGAACTTTTGTCTAAATGTATCAGATTGCTGTGACACTGGGAAGGGAAGCACATATGATGATGTGGGGACTGAAGAACAAAGAAAGTTAACTGGAAAATTATAAGAGCAGACGAAAATTTATGAAGGGCCAAGGCTTCTGTACGTAATAATACTATTCTATTCTCAGGTCTCCCATAGAAGACCCTTTCTTTAAATCTTTCGGGTTCCGCAAATTCTACTCTATATATTAGGTGGCGAGGTCTACAGCATCATCGGTATATTAATAGGTGATAGTAGGTACTACTTAAGTGGGTAGTTAATGAAGAAAAACAAATTTTATTCGACATGCTAAATATTACATTCCAAACATGACAAGAATTTCACTTTTTGTTTGTCCTTCCCACCTTAAAAAAAATCCCATCCCAGATAATATACACGTGACTGTACCTTCTTCAATAACATGACAAGCACTTACTTCGCGTCCCAAGTTGTCGGCACTTTCGGATAATTCTTCGCGTCTAAGCCGAGGTCTTCGTAGACGGTGTGGTCACCTGAAATCGGAAAAAAAAGAAATATTGTTAGCACAAGATATTATTTCTTCGCAGTATTGTTTTCTGGTAACGGTGTTTGTACGGTACCTTGTAGAGATTCGATACGTTCTTCATTCTCACTCTCGAACTTCTCGAGCTCCTCGCCAGGTTGTTCCTGGTGAGGTTCCTTCCCACCTGCCTCGGCAATGGCGGCCTTGCCAAGTTCATCCTGCGCTTCCCCGATCATGAGGAATTGGGCGTTTGGATAATTGATGAACTCTGGCTCCAGTGGGACCCAGCGGAGGTCGCCGAATTTTTCCTTGACACTGGGATGGGTGTCAGTTACGAGATTGATCTTTAAAAGAAATATCTCTGGGAGTTCAGGGAACTCACTGCTCAGGATACTCAGGAAGATGAGGCAGCTGTGCATAAGACGGGCCAGGGTACTTGGGATTCTTCGACTGGACGATCCAGCTTCCTCGATTGCGAAGGCCAAAGTCATGCTGGATATCGCTGACTTCGGAAGGTATAGTCAGGATGTAAGCGAGATGCGATGCGCGTCTTGTGGACGTGATGGCGTACACGCCTTCAGCGTATGGTTTAGCATCCTGCTTCGTGCGCTCTCCCCGCGTCGCAGTCTCATAAGTCTCCGGGGCGACGAAAGTTTGCTGCAGGGTCTTCATCGAGACACCTGCTTTTTCCACGAACCCCATGTCCCTTTCTTTGCTTGAGGTCGGGAATTTCTTCTTGGGGAGTATGAGCAAGCGACAGTTCTCATCGGCCTCGATAGGGCCATCGGTCAACGTCGCTCCACGAGGCGTTGGACGCATAACCATGAAGCTCCGTGAAACGTCTTCGACACCGTGGGGTTCTTTCACATTTACGCGAGGTCGGAAAAAGAAATAGATGATTCCCTTTTCCAGAATATTGTTGGGAATGATCTTCTCTCTCTCCGGGGAGTTTTTGACACCGGCACTCTCGGTCGGTTGTGGCTCTTTGTCTTCAGGCTCTAGCTGGGCAGCAGCTCTCTTTTCATTCTCTGGGCTATGTTAGTTCTTGTTCAGACGGCACATCAACAGTTGTTCTTACCATCGGCTGTCTTCGATTCTTCCTCCTGCGCCTTCTTGGCCTCCTCTGTCTTCTTATCTTCTTCTGCCTTCTTTTCTTCTTCTTCTGCCTTCTTTGCTTCTTCTGCACTCTTTTCTTCTTCTGCCTTCTTTTCTTCTTCTGCCTTCTTTGCTTCTTCTGCACTCTTTTCCTCCTCTGCCCGCTTTTCTTCCGCCTTCTTCTCTTCCTCTGCTCTCCTCGCTTCTTCTCTCTTTTCGCCTTCAGCCTTCCTTTGCTCCTCGGCCTGCCTTGTCTCTTCCGCTTGCTTTTCCTCCCGTGCCTTTGCTTCTTCTGCCTGCTTCTCCTCCTCTTCCTTCTTCTGTTCTTCTGCCTGCCTTGCCTCCTCTGCCTGCTTTTGCTCTACCGCTTGCTTTTCTTCCTCCACCCTTTGTTCTTCTGCCTTCCTTGCTTCTTCTGCATGCTTCTCCTCTTCAGCCTGTCTCTGCTCTTCGGCTTGCTTTTGCTGTTCTGCTTGTTTTTGCTCTTCAGCTTGCTTTTGTTCTTCAGCCTGTTGCCTTGCTTGCTGCGCCTTCATCTGATCCTCCGCCTTCCTTGCCTCTTGGGCCTTCCTTTCTTCCTGTGCTTTCATTCGCTCCTGCGCCTTCTTTTCCTCTTGTGCCCTTCTTGCATTCTGGGCCTTCATTTGGTCCTCTGCTCTTCTTGCGTCTTGCGCTCTCTTTGCCTCTTGTGCCCTTGCTTGTTCCTCTGCTTGCCTTGCTCCTGCTGCCCTCTTTGCTTCCTCTGCCTTCGGGTCACTCACCCTCTTTCCACGCTTAGGTGCCGGAGCTGGCGCCGAAGCTGAGTTTGCTCCTTTGCGCTTTGCGCCAGCTGCGGCCTTTGTCCTTGGATCATTCCCGCCAGAAATGGCCTGATTAGCCCTCACAGCGGCTTGACGTGTAGATGTCCTGGTGGAAGCCATCTTGTAATAGATCTCCCAGGTAGATGCTCCAATTGGGCGACTGAATATGCGAAAAGACAGAGGGCATATGATTCTTGTCATATAGGATGAGCACTGCTGCTTACCACCGGGACGAAAGCTGCGGTACAAGAGGAAAAGGAGCGCAGCAGAGGCGAGAGGTATCCCCTATGAGGGATGCCTGACGTCATGCCTGCTTCCCCAGGAAGCTTCCTGTTAGTCTCCTGTAACGTCTTGGCGCATGAGTTCATGGTCATGTGACTTACTGCCTTCTACATGGACACATGGGAAAAACTATACGTACTCAGTCAGCTCTTGACGATCTTGACAGGTATGTAGCTGGTGAGGGCAGATAGGCTCGTCATTTTGTCTTCAATGTTATGCAGTATGTTTAAACAATCAGTCCACTTCCATTTTGTCGTCTGTTGACGCGTCGGCCAGAGGCTCTGTGCCACTTGCGTCTCGGGATAATGGCGTCGAGCTGGAGCTCCAAACAGGCCGAATACCATTCCTTGCTGGTGAGACAGAAGGGCCGCAAAAAATCTTCATGTCTTCTTTGGATCTCTTACTGCGTCTCCGCATCTTCTTTGGGCTGAAACCCATCGCTTCGGCTCGCATATCGACCACTCTGAAAGGCGTCCCTGGCGATGATGTGCGATAGTGTTGGTAGGTCCCCGCAGTGCTAGTTGGCTTTCTTTTCCTGCCACGCTTTTGACTGGGACGTGGACGAGCATCATTACTGTCTGAGTTGCAATCAAGGTCCCGCATGGAGTCGACAAGATCATTCTGCCATAGGTCCGTAATTCGCGGTCTTCGGGTCGTGGACCTAGGAGACTCGGTTGTCGAGGCTTCTTCCGGTTCCTCGATAGCATACGGTCTGACTACCTCGACGTCTGCATCGTAGCCAGGATCTTGCGCGGAAACATCTTCGACAACGAAGTCGTAACCACTCCCGGGGCGACTTGCTCGAGCACGGTTCTTGGTAGGACTACCTTCCCGTATAAAGGATTCAGACGAGCTGGACTCTTGCGAGGGGGTGAGGTTCGGGGGTCCTTGACCGTCGTACGAACAGTCAAGGGAACCAGGAAAGGGCCGTTCCTTGGAGGAGCCTTCCCTCATACTGCTTCGGTCTGAGGAAAGGGGGGAAGCTTTGGGAATATATGAAATCTTTGTCACGAAAATGCACATTGAATCTGGGCGCACAGATAGCGACCATGTCTCTTGACCATGTGTCTGCAGTCAATGTGATATAAACATGCAAGAACTTCAATAGACATTAAAGGACAGGAATTGCAAGAAACATCATGGATGTGTAGTGTACATCACGAGAAACAGGGATCATATCCTTTGAACATCTTCACAGGGAGGAATTTTCGCAGCTATCCAACGCCGGTGCTGCGGATCAGTGCTGAGAAGAAGACATATGACGAAAACGGAGGGTATCCTAAACTCTAAACACACGACAACTCGCACACAACCAGGGTTGCGTGCCTGACTCCAGTCTTTGGTCTCTGCTGGCTGGTTAGACGGGCTAGCAGACAAAAGATGAACGTTCGAGCCGCGCAGACCCCCTGGAGGAGGCTCAACGAGGCGGTGCGGGCGGCGCCATTGGCCGGCTCCACTCGCTTAGTGGCTCTCCGACATGGAAACACAATAAGTCCACGTACCGCTTAAGCTGGCATGTCCAGACACAGCTCGACCGCAACGCTCCTCACCTTGCTCTTCTAGACCCCCGTTTGGAGTTGATGCGGTGGAAGCATTAGCCAACTTTCTTTGATCGGCGTGCGGAGCGTGCTTCTTACGGTGCGGCTCCGGCCAACCCTCTCTCAAGATGCAGTCCTCTCCGAACATGCTCACCAAGGCACGTTCATGCTCCCCTGGATGCCGCCTGAGGTGTATACTAACGACGGTCGCATTATAGTTTGAATCCAAATCGTCCCGAGCGAAGGGAATTGCGTTTCATCCTAAACGGTATGCCTTCCTTTTATTGAGAGAGAGCCATGCTGTAAGATTGCGCTGACCCGAACAGGCCATGGATCCTCGTGTCGCTCCACTCCTCCACCATCCAGCTATGGGACTACCGCATGGGAACTTTGATTGATCGTTTCGAAGAGCACGATGGTCCTGTTAGAGGCATCGATTTCCACAAGACTCAGCCGCTGTTCGTGTCCGGAGGAGACGATTACAAGATCAAGGTCTGGAGCTATCAGACTCGGAGATGTCTCTTTACTCTCAACGGCCACTTGGACTACGTGCGAACCGTGTTCTTCCATCACGAACTGCCATGGATTCTGTCGGCTTCAGATGACCAGACTATCAGAATATGGAACTGGCAAAATAGATCACTGAGTAAGTGGCATTCCGACTGACGCTTGGGTTGAGATGGGATGGTGCTGACGAGGCATCCTAGTCTGCACGATGACCGGTCACAACCACTATGCCATGTGCGCGCAGTTCCACCCGAAGGAAGACTTGATCGTCTCCGCGTCCCTTGACCAGTCCGTTCGCGTCTGGGATATCTCCGGCCTTCGCAAAAAACACTCCGCCCCGTCCTCCATGACCTTCGAGGATCAGCTGGCGCGGGCGAATGGAAGCCAAGCAGACATGTTTGGAAACACTGATGCGGTCGTTAAGTTCGTGTTGGAGGGCCATGATCGAGGAGTTAACTGGGTCGCCTTCCACCCTACCCTGCCGTTGATTGTCTCCGCCGGTGATGACCGCCTGGTTAAGCTGTGGAGGATGAGTGGTGAGTACAATAGGTCGATCATCGTTGGATCATGTCTGACAGCTTGCAGACACGAAAGCGTGGGAGGTTGATACATGTCGCGGTCATTTCCAGAACGCATCCGCCTGTCTGTTCCACCCTCATCAGGATCTCATACTCTCTGTCGGAGAGGACAAGACGATCCGAGTGTGGGACTTGAACAAGCGGACCTCAGTTCAATCGTTCAAGCGTGACTTAGATCGATTCTGGGTCATCGCAGCTCATCCGGAGATCAACCTCTTTGCTGCTGGTCACGATACTGGTGTGATGGTCTTCAAGCTGGAGAGAGAAAGACCGGCCTCCGCGGTGTACCAAAACCAGCTGTTCTACATTACGAAGGAGAAGCATGTCAAGTCGTACGACTTTGCAAAGAATGTCGAGTCTCCGCCTATGCTTTCGTTGAAGAAACTGGGTGCCCCATGGGTCCCCCCACGGACGCTATCCTACAACCCCGCAGAGCGGGCAATCCTCGTCACATCCCCGGCCGATAGCGGAACGTATGAACTTATTCATCTGCCGAGGGATGCTACTGGCGCGGTGGAACCGACAGATATGAAGCGTGGCCAGGGAACTTCCGCCGTGTTCGTCGCTCGCAACAGATTCGCCGTCTTCAACTACCCGAGCCAGACAGTTGATATCAAGGACTTGAGCAACGCTACGACCAAGTCAATTAAACCGCCGGCGGGAACAACCGACATCTACTTTGGCGGTACAGGCTGCTTGCTCTTCATCACTCCCACAACTGTCGTCCTCTTCGACATCCAGCAGAAGAAGCAGTTGGCTGAGCTTGCAGTGAGCGGTGTGAAATATGTCGTTTGGTCGAATGACGGCCTCTATGCAGCTCTGCTGAGCAAGCACAATGTGACTATTGTCACCAAGACGCTTGAGCAAGTCAGCACTCTTCATGAGACCATTCGTATCAAGAGCGCTACTTGGGATGACGCTGGCGTGCTCCTCTACTCCACTCTGAACCATGTTAAGTATTCTCTTCTCAACGGGTACGTGTCAAGACTGTTGTCCGTGTGTGAGAGTCGAGGCTAACAACACTGCAGAGACAACGGTATCGTTCGTACTCTTGATCAAACTGTTTACCTCGTCCGGGTTAAGGGCAGAAACGTGTACTGCCTGGACCGGAATGCTAAGCCCAGAATTCTCGAGATTGACCCCACAGAATACCGATTCAAGCTTGCCCTGATCAAGAGGAATTACGATGAAATGCTTCACATTATCAAGACCTCGAGTTTGGTTGGCCAGAGCATTATCGCGTACCTGCAGAAGAAAGGCTATCCGGAGATTGCCCTGCAGTTCGTGCAAGACCCTCAAACTCGGTTCGAGCTTGCCATCGAGTGCGGTAATCTTGATGTTGCCATTGAGATGGCCAAGGAACTGGACCGCCCCAAGCTGTGGAACAGACTTGGAATCGAAGCGTTGGCTCATGGTAACCACCAGGTTGTGGAGATGACCTACCAAAAGCAGCGGCACTTTGACAAGCTGTCTTTCTTGTATCTGTCCACCGGTGATCAAGAGAAGCTTTCCAGAATGGCGAAGATTGCTGAACACAGAGGGGACTTCACCTCGCGTTTCCAGAATGCTATCTATCGCGGTGACATTGAGGACAGGATCCAGATGTTCAAGGAGGTCGATCTATGTATGTGGAATCCCTCATCCTTGCCTTTGTGACTTACACGTGCTAACTAGCTTAGATCCTCTGGCCTACTTAACTGCCAAGTCGCATGGTCTGACCGAGGAGGCGCAATCCATCCTGGAGAGTTGCGGTCTCACTGAAGATCAGGTCACACTACCGGCCGTCGGTGAACCTCTGCACACTCCACGACCCATCGTTCCCACCTTCAAGTCCAACTGGCCAGTCAAGGCAGCTGGCCATTCATCCTTTGAGAAGGCCTTGTTGGGAGAGGTAGGTGTCGTGGACGAGGAGGCCGCAGCCAATGGTTACGATCTCGAGGAAGAGGAAGAAGAAGCTGGAGGCATTACCCATGAAGGACTCGAGGAAGAGGAGGAAGATGTTGCCGGATGGGATATGGGTGACGAAATCAATGTCGAGGATGACAACGACTTCGTCAACGTTGACAGTGCCGAAGCCGGAGCTGGTAGCTCTGAGGCTGATCTTTGGTCTCGCAACTCGCCTCTGGCAGCAGATCATGTTGCAGCTGGATCGTTCGACACTGCCATGCAGCTCCTCAACCGCCAGGTTGGTGCAGTCAACTTCGCTCCTCTGAAGGAGCGGTTCCTCGAGATCTACAAGGCATCGAAGACCTACCTCCCAGCGACCGCAGGACTCCCACCATTGGTCAACTACGTTCGCAGAACAGTCGACGAAACAGACTCCCGCAAGGTCCTTCCTATTGTTCCTCGAGACTTGGAGACCATTGCCAATGTCGATCTGCAGGAGGGATATGCAGCCATGAGAGCGAACAGGCTCGAGGATGGCGTGAGGATCTTCAAGCGCATTCTGCACACCATGCTCGTCAACACTGTGTCCTCTGAGAGTGAGGTTGAGCAGGCGAAGAAGATTATTGCAACTGCAAGAGAATACATCCTTGCGATGTCCATTGAGCTCCACCGGCGTTCTCTCGGTACGGATACTCCCGAGAACCTGAAGAGGAGCCTGGAACTCTCCGCGTACTTCACAATTCCCAAGCTCGAAGTTGCCCATCGACAACTTGCTCTGATGGCTGCGATGAAGCTGGCCTTCGCACACAGGAACTATTCTTCTGCACTCAGCTTCGCCAATCGAATGCTGGCAAACGGCGGGTCGGCCAAGCTGCTCGACCAGGTAAGCATTCCGTTCTGACGATACTCTCCCACATTGCAACGCTGACAACCATACAGGCGAAGAAGATCAAGGCTCAGTGTGAGCGCAACCCGCAAGACAATATCGATATTGAATTCGACCAGTTCGCCGAGTTCGACATCTGCGCCGCTTCGTATACTCCCATCTACAGCGGCTCACCCAGCGTCTCCGACCCGTACACCGGAGCCAAGTATCACGAACAGTACAAGGGCTCTGTGTGCAGAATATCCGACGTGACGGAGATCGGTGCGCCAGCGAGTGGCCTACGGCTTTTCGTCTCCGGTCAGCATTAAAGAATGACGAGGTATGGACGGGTTTTTTCTGTATCTGTTTTTTTTGCTTCCCGAGATGGAAAAGGGTTTCGTATCTCACGTTGAGTTGTTCTCCATGTCCCTGTATGTGAAGATGCCGGGATGGCGCCATGGCTGGGGCTAGCTTGTACCTTGAAACCTGGCTCTTCATTAAACCACCTTCGAATAATAATAGTCACTTCAACTCCTCCAGCCTTTGGTGTCTAAGTACCGGTTTTTGTAAAATCTAGAACAGGAATCATGATCTATTATAGCTATTTTACAATGCAATGAGACCAGTTTTACTGGTGTCTGGATCTATGAGTAGAGATGTTCCCGCAATCGCTATGTAGTAGTCAAAGCCCAAAAAAATGCAAGATCATAATCCGTGAAAGACATGTATGCGTACACAAGATCATCAGCCGAGCCGCCCCCGATATTGTACAGTACAAGGCTCCTCTCCCTTTAGTCTCGACGCCAAATATATCGAATCGATCGATCAATCGCACCTCCCATCCTTCCACCCCGTCCTCCACCTCTCCTCCCAAAACCGACAATCAAACTCCTTCTTTCCCAACTTCCGATTCACCGCATTATGGGCCTCGCACATCCACGTCCCAAACTCCGACCGCCCCGACAGGCGCGGCTCATTCCGCCCCCCGGGCTCCGCCATCCAGGTCCGGAAGTCATCCGCACACACCCAGCACGGGTACAGGCGCGCAAAGAGCGTCAGGAAGTTGCGCATGTCGCTCTGCTGCTGGGCTGTCGCGGTCGTCGGGTACGCGGCCGTCAGGGAGTGCAGGAAGGTCCAGGTCGAGCGGCCCAGGGCCTCGACGTCCGGGGGGCAGTCGGCGGGGATGGGGAGGGTCGAAGTCGAGGGGCGAGCGGTGCTGGTCGATGATGCGGCGCCGGCGGCCACCGCCGCCGAGGCTTCTTTGGTTAGGGCTTTCCAGGATGCGACGGAGGTGCAGAGGCGGCATCTGTTTTTGTGGATGATGGTCCGGTGAGCATGTGCTTCGTGTATATGATATTATATATATATGTATATAGATATATAGATACCTAAGGTACCTAGATGGGAGAGAATTGGGTGGATATCAGGTAACATACGGCTTCCCCTCCTTGTCGAGCACGACTCCCTTGGGCAGCTTCTGGCTCGTGTCCTCCTCTTTCTTCTCCGTCGATGGGCCCGGAGCTGGTTTGCCCTTCTTCGCGGCGAGCTGGGTGTCCACCTGCTCTGGGAGAATCTCTGCCATGGTGTATCGCTTGCTTCCCAATGCTTCCGCCCGCAGGTAGTTAAGTAGTCTGTTATATCTGGAGGGAGATCTCAGACGTCAGACACAAAAAGCAAGCTGGAAGTGACGTCGCAGAGTCAAGGATAGGACAAATTTTCCAAATTGGAGAAAAAAACGGCTGACAAATTGAAGCTATTATTAACTACTAACTTAATATACAGCAAGGTCGCAGTCATGGAAAATGCGGCGCTTCGAGTCGCCGAGCCCGAAAGGCCGGGGGCGGCGTGCCGCTTTCTGCATGGCGTCAGCTGAGAGCCTGAGCGGCGTTCCTCGCCTCGTGTCTCCGCTTCTGTTTTGCGCGCGCGGAGAAAAAGAACGCCAGCTATCGCGGCGTTGGGCGATCGTAGCGTGATTCTCATCGTGTTTCTTTTGTTATTGACGCGCGCGCTTCGTCCTCAATTGCCCACGATAGTATCAACTGCTGTGCGCCTCACTAGCAGGTTACTCCGTACTTCCCCCTTCCGACGCTGCGACGAACGACGCGGAGATGCCGCCTCGAAGGTATGCAGTGTCCGACTCCGACGAGGAGTCGGCGTCGGAGTCCGCCACGCCAGGTGTTCCATCGGATGAAAAGCTAGAGAAAGGTCTACGGGATACGGTTGCGAAGATTTACAAGGCGGGTAATATGGAGGAATTAACGGTCAAGAGGGTGCGATTGGCGACTGAGAAGGCCTTGGGCCTGGAGGAAGGGTTCTTCAAGGCAGATGCGCAATGGAAGGAGAAGAGTGACCGGATCATCAAGGAAGAAGTGGTACGTGGTTTTTTCTATTCTATTTTCCGTAGCAATTGCACACAATGCGAATTGGTGCAGCTACAAAGAAGTTAGAGCCCTAACGTGCTGTTTTTGTACTTTGCAGGCAGCGCAGGAAGAAGCGCAAAATGAGTCGGCAGAAAAGGCAGAAGAAGAGGAAGAGGAAGAAGAGGCTGCCCCTTCACCTCCGCCTAAGAAGGCTCGCGAACCTCCAAAGAAGACTAAACCTGCAAAACGAGCGACTGCAGAGGAACCCCCGAAGCCAAGAAAACGCCGGAAGACCAGCACTCCCATAGAGTCCGAAGAGGAGCCATCTTCCATGGACAAGGTTGAGAGCGAGGAAGAAGAGGAAGAGGAGGAAGAGAACGCTGCCAAGGCAACGGAGAAAACAAAGCCGCAGCCGGAAAAGTCGAAGGAGGTGGTATCAGATGAATCAGACGTCGAGGAGGAGCTGCAGGTCGAAAAGCCATCCGCGAAGGAGACGGAGGAGAAGGTAGCGTCCGATAGTGAACTGTCCGAAGTACTCGACGAAGAACTGAAGCCCAAACGTAAACGAAAAACGAGTGCAGAAGCACCTGCGAAGAAAGGGAGAAAGCGAGCTCCAACCAAAGGCAAAGATGCGGACCTGGATCCTGACCAGGCGGAGATAAAACGTCTTCAGGGTTGGCTCGTCAAATGTGGAATCCGCAAGATGTGGTCCCGGGAGCTGGCTCCGTACGACACGCCCAAGGCCAAAATCAAACACCTAAAGCAGATGTTGAAGGACGTGGGTATGGAAGGGCGATATTCGCTGGAGAAGGCCAAGCGGATACGTGAGGAGCGGGAGCTTAGAGCTGATCTTGAGCTGGTGCAGGAGGGAGCCAAGCGATGGGGCACCGGGAGTGCGGAAGAGAGCGACGAGGGTCCAAAGCCTCGGAGAAGACTTGCACGAGGGTTGAAGAATCTCGCCTTCTTAGAGGACGAAGGTGAGGAGACAGACTAGTAGGGTGAACTCGCAGGCGAACGTCACCGACTTCCTCCCCTTCTATCCGGCTTTTTATATGGACGAGTACACTGTCCTAGAGCGATAGAATACCAGATTATGCCCATCGTGATGATTTTGCGTGTCGTATTCTTAGTCATAGTCATAATCATAATCATAAGAACTTTGTTAGAGCTGTATTTTTCCCGTCATTTATTTGTATTGCTTCCCTCCACTCATGCGCTGGGCCACCAGGCTGAAGACGGCAACGGAGGATATGAATAGCACGAGATTGTAGAACTTCCTTGATATCAGCAGATAGAACCATTAAGCGTCTCGACTCCGGGAGCTCTTACGGCGTTTCTCGAGTATTCATTCTCCTCGGCTTCAGTACGAGCCTCGACGAACAGGCGCCGCAAGTTGGGAAGATTAGCCTGGAGCGGTCAGACGCTGCCTTTTCGCACTACTTGGTGTCACTCACCATGTTGCAAAGATCCCTCTGCCCCCAACTTTATGCTAGCACATGTGTGGATCTTAGAGGGCGGAGAGCAATGGCGTCCGCGTCTATCGAGAGACGTTCAAAAGACGTCGGGGGGATATGGGCATTATGGAGCCCGTCACTCGGCCCGCCTGTTAAGCTCGGGAGGCCAGCACGGCGTTTGTGGATCGGCCAGCATCCATCTCGAAGTATCAAAGGCCACCCGACCTTCCTCAACACATCGCACGACACCAGGCAACGTTCCTCGCTTGGCGTCATCCTCTGCTGCTCTGGCTGCCGCGCGGTCGGGCGAGCATGATCTAAACATAATCCACCTGCACGTTCGTTTGAGCCGCACCACGTTCCCCTGAAGCTTCGCCGCAGAAGACTCCGAAACTCGACACCCCGCGGTCCTCGCAGCAGACCGTTCCACACACCTTTTCGACACACGCATTACAGCTGCGGAGGCGCGACTTGGTCGTCGCTGACGCCCGGTTACCACAGACATGGCGATCAACAGATTACGGGGCGCCTTCACGGTGCCCAGGAAGGGAGAGACTTTCGAACTGAGAGCTGGCCTAGTGTACGGAAACTTGACACCTGGAGCGCTGTGCAGGACAATGCTGACTGGTACTACAGATCTCAGTATGCATATGAACGGTACGCAGCACTTCCATTTGGATATGTGATCGGAGTGTGGAGATCCTTACACTATTGCAGGAAAGAGGCCATCCAAAAGACCATCATGGCCATGACTTTGGGCAAGGATGTGTCCGCTCTGTTCCCCGACGTCCTTAAGAACATCGCGACCAACGATCTCGACCAGAAGAAGCTCGTGTACCTCTATCTAATGTAAGATGTTTTAGTCCCTTACCCCGCATCTGGCGGCTCCGGAATTGACCTTCCTCCAGGAATTATGCCAAATCGCATCCCGACCTTTGCATTCTCGCCGTAAATACCTTTGTCCAAGATTCAGAAGATCCTAATCCGCTGATACGAGCGCTGGCAATACGAACGATGGGTTGCATCAGGGTAGACAAGATGGTGGATTACATGGAAGAGCCGCTAAGGAAGACGTTACGCGACGAGTCACCCTACGTCCGCAAGACTGCCGCAATTTGCGTGGCCAAGCTGTTCGACCTCAACCCGGCCATGTGCCTCGAGAACGGGTTCCTGGAGACGCTGCAGGAGATGATCGGAGACCCCAACCCCATGGTGGTCGCCAATTCGGTGACCGCGCTGGCGGAGATCAATGAAACGGCCCCGGAGACCAAGGCGCTGCAGATAAACTCGAACACACTCCGGAAGATGTTGATGGCATTGAACGAGTGTACGGAATGGGGACGAGTGACTATTCTGTCCACTCTGGCGGAATACAAGACGGCAGACGTGAAGGAATCGGAGCACATCTGCGAAAGAGTCGCTCCGCAATTTCAACACGTGAACGCCAGTGTGGTCCTCGCTGCCGTCAAAGTGGTGTTCCTGCATATGAACAACATCAATCCGGAACTGGCCAAGTCGTATCTGAAGAAGATGGCTCCTCCCCTGGGTACGTCTTGCAGTATGGAGAGGCTGTTATGACATTACTGACGCGTTCCAGTTACCCTAGTCTCCTCTGCTCCTGAAGTGCAATACGTGGCTTTGAGAAATATCGATCTGCTGTTGCAGAAGCAACCTGACATCTTGAGCAAGGAACTCCGCGTTTTCTTCTGCAAGTACAACGACCCTCCTTACGTCAAATTCCAGAAGCTCGAGATCATGGTCCGCATAGCGAACGAGAGGAATGTGGACCAGTTCCTGTCTGAACTGAAGGAGTACGCACTTGAAGTCGACATGGACTTCGTCCGGCGGGCGGTTAGAGCAATTGGCCAGGTGGCTATCAAGATCGAGAGCGCCAGCGAGAAATGCGTCAACACCCTCCTGGACCTGATCAACACCAAGGTGAACTACGTTGTGCAGGAGGCCATCGTGGTCATCAAGGACATCTTCCGGAAATATCCTGGCTACGAGGGCATTATTCCAACGCTATGCAAGTGCATTGACGAGCTGGATGACCCGAACGCCAGGGGTTCGTTGATCTGGATCGTTGGAGAGTATGCCGAGAAGATTAGCAATGCCGGTGACATCTTGGCTTCTTTCGTTGATGGCTTCAACGAAGAGTTCACACAGGTATGTCACACTTCGTATATGGTCACAATCAGTGTATGGGATATATCTAACGTCTCTGTAGACGCAATTGCAAATCTTGACCGCGGTCGTCAAGCTCTTCTTGAAGAGACCGGAGAAGGCCCAGGGCCTAGTCCAGAAGGTCCTTCAAGCTGCGACGGCTGAGAACGACAACCCCGACATTCGGGATCGTGCCTACGTCTACTGGCGTCTGCTGTCCAATACCAGCGATCCTAACGCTGCCAAGAACGTTGTGCTCTCAGAGAAGCCTCCAATCAAGACCACTATTCAATCTCTGCCTCCTGCGCTCCTTGACCAGCTGTTGGGAGAACTCTCAACTCTGGCCTCCGTATACCACAAGCCCCCAGAGCAATTCGTCGGCCAGGGTCGTTTCGGTGCCGATGCTGTTCAAAGAGCGGCCATTGAGTACGTACCCCTATCCCCGTCCTCTCAAAAGACATTGTCCGCTAACTGTCTCCGCAGGGAACAACTTCAGAACGCTCGTGAGAACCCGCTGGCGGCGGCGGCAGCTGCGGCAGCCGTAACCGGCACCGCACCACCTCCGCAGGCGCAGAACAACGTGGAGAACCTCCTGGACATCGACTTCGATGGCACGGCCCCCGCATCTGCACAGAAGGAACCGCCAAGCGGCATGTCCGGCCTGGAGGGCCTGGCTGGCACACCCGTGCGGGTCGAATCTCCCTCGACTGTTGGCGGTACTGCACCACCCGCAACGAGCAACAACCTGGACGACCTTCTCGGTATATTCGGAAACGGCGGAGACAACGCCGCCGCTGCGGCTCCTTCGATGGGTGGCGCCGGCGCAGGCACGGCTGATCTGATGAACGGGTTCGCGGGACTGGATTTGTCGGGCAACAATGACAAACCCGCGCCACCAGAGTCGGGTGGTAGTCTCTTATAAACCCCAACTAGAAAGCGTTCCCCAAGTTCCTCTATAGTGCGACGATGATTGACGAGCGAAATATAGATCCTGATGAGGGAACTGTGTGAGGAGGAATGAAGAGAGCGAGAGAGAGAAGGAATTAACCGTGGATGTGATGCGATGTGTTGTTGTAGCTCTTTGGAGCGAGGCAAATGATTCGAAACGAGATGTCATATCCATAACTTACTCACTTACTTAACTTATTTACCTTCCTATGTTCCATACCTTTTTTGTCTTACTTTACAACATGTATGTTTTATTTTATTATATTCTGTTTTAGCTTACTTGCCTGTCTTGTGTCGTCTTGTCTTACCCGATCGGGTCGGGTCGGACTCCATTGGAGCGTTGTTATGAAAACTTTCTGGAACTTGCCGCGTTTCTACTGTAACATCGATCGATTTTTGTCTTCTAGATAATGGGAAAAAGCGAAAGAATAGAAACATGCTCATGACTTAAATATATTTTTGTGGGACCGCTTCTGTATAGTAGTGCCATACTTTGCATGAAGTTGTCCTGCATATATATATATATATAAACTTGCAAAAGTCAACTCCAGGAACCGGCTGACTCCCAACGTGCATTACTGGCAAACATAAAATAGAACATGCGAGTGTTTTCAGCTCTCAATTATCACCCCTTGAAGTTGAGCGTTATGTAGAGAGAGAGTATAGTGTTGCAAAGTAGAACTTTGTCTTGTACAATCGCGATAGAAATGAATTAATGAATAACTAAAGCATTACCATAGGTCATAAATCCTAAGAAAAGCCAGTTTATATTACAAAATATAAATGCGGTGTTAATAAAGTTATACTACGTAAATTTTCCATCGTGACAATATAAAGAAAATATATGTTTTGACATCATTTTGAAACGGACTCTCTTCCCCCTTGAAACAAAAAGTCGACATACAGGTGGTTATTAGGCATGCAACCCTTTATTCCAATGGATATTAATTAAAATTGCTAGGAATGTATCCACAACTAGGCTACTAAGGCTAGGTAGGTAGTAGCTAGCCAACGCCGGAACGTTGCAATTTTCCAGGCAGGGCCTCAAAAGGGACATATATCAGACGAAGGGAAAACAAACATGAATAGGTGAATAAGTGAGGTGAAAAATGCAGAAAAAAAAAGGAGCCGCCTATCCTATCCTATCCTATGGAATAGTATACCTGGTTTTGTCATGTCTGTTGAGTTATATACCCTACTACGCCCTACCCTAGCCTACCCAACCAACGACCCCAACCAACCAGAAAAGAATTAAAGAGACTCTCAGGGACTATTATTTGTCTCTTTTTTGCTTCAGGTCACTCTTTCAGAACTTTGGTCGCCCGTAAGATGTCCTCCAATGACCAGCATGGCCCTCCGGGGACGATTTCGGCCCACACTTCTTCCGGCACGGCATCGTTCTGGTTTAGGAGACTCCAGTTGGGGCTTGGTTCGGCCTTGATCCACTTGAAGTCCTCGACTTGGTTCCAGTGGTCGGCTTCATCGGGTTGGTTCTGGTCCAGGGCCTGAGAGGAAACGTGTTAGGTTCATGGTATTACGCAAATGCTATAACAAAGATGATATAAAAAGACGGAAATTGATTCACCAGATGACGACTTACGTATGCTTTTGGTATCTTTCCAAATCGGATATTTGTGCAATCCTCGATGATCGGGTTGCTCGAGCAGCTGAGATAGACGTCCACATCGGCACAATTGTGCATGCGGAACTGATGGCACGATACAACAATGACGCTGTGCTCGACACCGGTGATGTGAGCTGGTCCGTTGACCTGACCGCAGATCAGAAGACTCTCCTTGACCCCCTTAATAGTGAGGCTCGCGTATGGCTTCCCCTCCGCGGTCGGTACCGACATGTCCACGACACAGCGCTGCAGTGACGTTATGGAAGCTGGGACCGTAGCACTCGAAGCTGACGCAGGTAGCAATATATGGAGGCCAGAATGGGAATTGATATTTACAGAAGACGCGGTTGAGAAAGTCGGTCGTTGTATCGAATCACACTTCGAATCTGTCTTGGAAACTTTCTCTGAGTCACCAGGTATAATGGCTGGGGAAGAGGTTGGCGCGATTTCCGGTTTCTGCACTTGCCGCTCGGGCTCGTTAACTGGTGTGGAGGCATAGTTCGGGGTGTTGACGACGGAGGACTCTGCAGAGGAGTTTTCAGGCGAGCGAATTCTGGGAATGTGAGGGCGACCTTGAGCAGCGATCTCTGCAGCGTCTGATATCGAGACAGAAGAGGGATTCTTTTTGTTCTTGAAAGAGAACTTCGTCCGAGGTTGAACGGCCGCTCGGGTTTCAGTCAGCTTGTCCTGTAGCGCTTTGATCGCCTGCGAACCAACGTTAGTAGCCCAACCTTTTGGAAATTAGGCCGTTTCAACTTACTTCTGCATATATCCGTTGGTCGTACGTCGGGATATAGCTTGCGGCATCCTTGACCTCGTTCGAAAGCCGCGCAATGCCTGCCAGACAGTGATCGGTCGCATCCGCGCGCTCGCCCCCGACAAGGGAGGTATCGGCGAGACGATCCATTTGTTCTTGGAGAGCTAGAAATCCTGTGAGTACTGGAAACCGGAAGAGTGGCCGACAATGCTTCTCGTCGACCAATTGCGGTTCGCATACCTGTGATCTCATGTTGGAAGTAGCGGAAGAACCGCTCCTTCAGAGATATCTCGTTTTTCGAAATAGTCTGATTCTCGGCCTGCGAGGGCCTGCGCTCGTCCGGGAAATCCGCCTGCGACATGGTGATTCACGGATTGACGGAGGAAGATACAGATGATCAGCCAGGGCTAGCTTTGCGGTCTACGTGCAGAAAAGGGAGGTCTGGCTGCGCGAGATGTATTGATGACGTCTTTCCGAAATTGGCTGACAATCCGGTTCACGGACTGCAGGCTGGAGAGCTCGATCCGGGACCGATTGAGGTCAAAAGAGCTCCATAATCAGGGGAGAAGATCCAATGGAGCCAACTGGTGTCTGGACTCTCTGGTCGTTGGAGGGGCTCCGAATCTGCGAACGTTTAATGAGGGGCTAGGCGGGGAGCTTCTGGAGCGCTGGTTAGACGAATAATGCATACAACATGCACTATAGAGCGCAGCAAGGAGGCACCACAACGCAAAGGAGCAACACACGGCACACAATGTAACCTGAGCCAACTTCGAAGAAGCTGAAGGCTTCCGGGAGATCGACAGCGCATCGCTCTGCCAACATCGCCGTTCGCAGCTGGTGACGTCGCTCGTCGACCCCGGAGGTCGGCGAATTTGATAATCCGACAGGCTGCCACGTGATGTCCTTCCTTCCTGGACTGTCATGTGTTGCTTATGTAAGAGCCTCGTCCGATCAGAGTATCGTGTCGTTCTTATTCTAGCCATCATATTTATCTCTGGATGTGTTGAGCAAGATCACGATGGATTTAATGTTCCTGGATTTCCCTTAGCGAACATGGCTCGCCGTCTGTTCAATGCCTCCCCCATGCGGAGTTCGGAGCATCAGGACGCTGATCAACCTGTCCCTGGCTAATCTATTTCCTTAGCATACGTGCACTGTTTACCGAGGCACAAGTCAGGGATGCTTACAGGAAGTATATCAAGCGTCTGTCTCACTCGCAGGATGGCTGCTTCAAAGTTCTATAACAAGAAGCGGCTCACCGGACATACCCGTCTGTGGTTACATTTGTGCGCTCAACTGAACAAAGTACGGAATGAACGTGGGTGAAACATTGTGTGCTCGGCTCTCCTGCTTCCGTCATATTGTTCTGCCCATTTGAATAGGGACAGAACAATGCTTAGTGACCTTACTATATATGGGCTCATCTGGTTGAACGCTCAGGATTGTCCCTGATGAAATTTCAGGGGAACGTACTACATGTGCTTGGCTCATGTTTCCCTTAGTTAAAACTAATAAAGGAAGTCAATGTTTTCATTAATCTTGCTGCAAAGGCATACAGGTGCAGTATTAGTATTTAGACTACTAACATATAGCCATCTCGACTGGAGCCGTTACGCAGATGCACAGGTCATACCAGGTGAGTACAGAGCTATGAGCAGGGAAGTGACACCCGGGCCTGCATGCAACCTGCAAGCTCCCTAGATCCCGGCCTCCCCTTCTGCACACAGATGCTCTTCTAGACCATCTGGGTGGAGTACTCCTTTGTCCCAGCTAGAAAACATACATACCATGGCACGCATCTGCCATTGTGCTGGTTATAAAGACTGTTTTCCTTCGGACCCTCTTGCATTCTCAGAAGTCTTGAAACTGTACTTTGCATAGTTCTCCCTGAATAACAGTGTACCTCAATCTACGCTTCATCCTGTCCATTCTTCCAATCCAAGCTGCTCCATTTTAACGTCTCGATGCTATCTACTGTCTTTAACCTAGGGGTCCTCTCTCTTCTTTTGTCATGTCTGCGTGTTCCTGCTGTTCCGCTTGATTATTGTGTCGTGGAGCATCTGGATGATGTACCTGAAGGTTGGTCCAGGGGCCTTGCACCAGCTGCATCAAAACTGCTGAGTTTCCGCCTCGCAATTCGCCAGGAGAAGGCCGCGACTTTCGAGCAGATGGTTATTGATCTTTCAACCCCTGGACATAGAACATATGGGAAACATATGAAGCTTCAGGAGATCAGAGACTTTCTGCGTCCGCGCCTTGAAGTTTCCGAAGCAGTTCTTTCCTGGCTCAGATCGGAAGGAGTCCCTGAAGGCTCGATTGAGAATGACGGGGATTGGGTCAAGTTCGTCGTCCCAGTGGAACAAGCGGAGCGCATGTTGAAGACACGCTTCTACTACTTCCACAACGACGTGAGCAAGGTGACTAGTATCAGAACGCTTGAGTACTCAGTGCCAAAGGCCATTCACCCCTATATCCAGTTGATCCAGCCGACCACCCGCTTCGGCCGATTCAGTTCGCAGGGAAGCTTTATTTTAGATAAGACCAGGGTTGCGGCTGCCGACAGCAAAGGAACAGATTGCAATACTACAATCACACCAGACTGTCTTCGCCAACTGTACAAACTGGGCGATTTTGTGGCCACACCACATCCACGCAACAAACTTGGAATTTCGGGGTATCTGGAACAGTATGCACGCTACAACGACTTGCACGCCTTTTTGCAGAAGTATGCGCCCAACACGACGGATGCCAACTTCACGGTAGAATCCATCAATGGCGGCCTTAACCAACAGAACTCAACCAAAGACAGCACCGAAGCTAGCCTGGATCTCCAGTATGGCGTCTCCCTGTCGTATAAGGTTACTGCGACGTACTATACAACCCCAGGTCGTGGTCCCCTCGTTCCGGATTTGGACCAGCCCGATCCAAATGACTCTTCCAATGAGCCATACCTCGAACAGCTCCATTATCTCCTGAACTTGCCGGATGAGGAGCTGCCGTCAGTGTTATCTACCTCGTACGGTGAAAGTGAGCAGAGCGTTCCCGAATCGTACTCCAATGCCACGTGCAGTCTGTTCGCCCAACTGGGTGCCCGTGGTGTTTCTGTAATATTCAGCAGTGGGGACTCAGGTGTTGGGTCGTCATGCATGACCAATGACGGAAAGAAAACGACTAGATTTATACCGATATTTCCGGCTGCCTGTCCTTTCGTCACGTCCGTGGGTGGTACCTATCAGATCCATCCAGAGCGGGCCGTATCGTTCTCATCGGGTGGTTTCTCTGAGCGGTTTCCCCGTCCATATTACCAGGCGGAAGCTGTAAGCAACTACCTGACCCAGTTAGGTGATCGATGGAAAGGGCTGTTTAATCCCGACGGGCGAGGGTTTCCCGATGTCGCTGCTCAGGCGCTACATTACGCTGTCATTGAACATGGGCACCTCTTGACGGTTGGCGGAACGAGGTTTGTGGTATGAAATTGACTTGATCAAATTGGATTTCTAACTGCTCAGCAGTGCGTCTGCGCCTACCTTTGCGGCCATCGTCGCTAACCTGAACTCCGTTCGTCTGGCCGCAAACAAGACCAGGTTGGGCTTTCTTAACCCATGGCTCTATGGGCTCAACCAGACGGGCTTCACGGATATTGTGCATGGTGGCTCGAAGGGCTGCCAGGGGAGATCATATTCTAGCCAGCCATCTCCGTATGTTCCATATGCGAGCTGGAATGCCACAGCTGGCTGGGACCCGGTGACGGGGCTAGGCACTCCTGTCTTCTCAGTGCTGGCTAAGATCGTCGAGTCTGAATGATCATTTCAGAATGTAATGTTCAAACTAAGTATCTATTAGTATTTGCCTAATGTACTACATTATGCAATTCGAGTCTGTTCCAGGACGTTCTCATGTAGGGAGTTAGACTTGTATGTCTGCAACCACTTTTAGCAAATGATGCAGATCATGGCGTATTATACCTTAAGACTAACCAGCAAGTATATGTATATACACAATACATACTTCCATACCTGATTTTCATACAGTTCGAGATGTCCCACTCCAAAGTATCTATAAACCACGTGACTCACCGGAGCGGAAGAACGACCCGCCACGCCAAGCATCGCGCTGGCTGGAGCTCCGTCATGAAGCTGCTGGCTGGGGACGGCGACCGTCAGATATCACGACCACGTCCACTTTCACCTTCGAAACGGATACTCCTCTTCTCACGTAACACCCCTCTTTCTTCGCATCCTCCTCTTTTCCCTCTTCCTTTTGCCACCTTCTTCCGTCCACCACCCGCACAACTATGTCGTCCGATCTCCGGTCGCTCGTCTCAGAGCTCCGCACCACGCTGGACCGACACCAGCTCGACAGCGCCGTCAACCTCCTCAGCCGAGCGAAGCGCACCCTCCTGCAGCAGAACGCCCTGATTCCGACCCCCTCGACGCCTCCCCAGCTGCTCTCCCTCGCGCGAGAGGTCCTCGAGCTCGGCGCACTCACCTCCATCCGCAGGGAGGACGCCCCCTCCTTCACCCGCTACTACCAGCAGCTGCAGCCCTTCTACGATGCGGAGCGACACATCGAGGCCACCACGGGCGGGGTCGACCTGAGCACGAGCCAGCGGAGCAAGATTACGGGCCTGTACCTCCTGCTGCTGCTGAGTGTGGGGCAGAATACGGATTTCCACACCGTGCTGGAGGGGCTTGTTGTGGAGGCGTCGTTGCAGGGTGTTAGTGTCGAGGATGATCCGTATATCAAGTATCCCGTTGAGTTGGAGAGGAGTTTGATGGAGGGCAGCTATGATAAGGTGTGGAGGGAGACCAAGTCGGAGAGGGTGCCGTCAGAGGAGTTTGGGTTGTTCTCGAATGTATGTTCAACTTGTCATCATCTTGGTATATTTTGTTTTACAGGAAGGAGATCATATGCTAATGATATACTACAGGTCCTGGTCGGCACTATCCGCAGAGAAATCGCCGACTGCTCTGAGAAGGCGTACCCGTCTCTGCCCATCTCCAACGCCAAGAACCTCCTCTTCCTCGACTCTGAAGGTGCTGTTATCGAGTTCGCCCAGGAGCGTGGCTGGATCCTGCGTGACGGCCGGATATACTTCCCTATCGAGCCAGAGGCTCCTGGGGCGCAGGCCATCCCTGGCACGCGGTCCGAGAAGGACATTCTCGTTGCCAGCGGTACGGTCATCGAGAACGCGATCGGGTACGCCAGAGAGCTGGAGACGATTGTTTAGAGATAGAACGACACGTTCCCAGTTTCATTTGTTTGCCGGTTTTTCTCCGTTCGTCTTGGCGGTTCGGGTCGTGGTTGTACTTTATGTTTGGACTTGCAGCATTTTGATCGTAACAAGCGGATATGTTCTTTTTCCTTTCGATGTCATCTAGCTCTCATGAGTCGTGTAGGATCGCAAGGCATGAAATAGATAATGCCTCCCTCTGTTCATGACTCGATTTCATGAACCCCGTTCAAGCATCCGATCGTCCTCAGGCAGGTACAGTGCCCTGTACATATTCCCACCCTCGTAACTTATACGTAATCCTCCGCTTGGTTTTCTTAGACCTCAGCCTTCGACACGCAAACTCTCCGATCATAGAAGCTGCTCGACACGCAGAGTAGCTTCCTTTTGCCATTCGAATCTACTGCTCCCCCTTCATCACCCCGCCAGATACCGGAAGCATAGTTCATACTCTCATGTTCCGTAAACTGGGCCAGAACCTCGATATCCCATTCTCCCACTTCATCAGCTGACTCTGATCGCCGCGTAACCCGCAGCACTCTCGCCCCGGCATGCATACAACTCGCCAGAACCAAGAAGCTCAATGTATTTCCAGACTCCATCGGAGCACCCACGAACTGCAATCTCCAGACACCCCCGTCGAGCCTCGTATCCGCGAGAACTTCTCCCCTCCGGGTTGCGTGGTACACGCGGAGGAACTCGTCGTAACTACCTGTCAAAAGGAGAGGGGCGCCATTTACGAGCGGGAGAGGGAGAGGTAGAATGGACGTCAAGCCTGCGGTGTGGTGACGGGCTCGGTCGTCGTGGTCGAGAAGAACGGGGGGTAGAAGTTCAGTGGTGCTGTCGTCGTCGTTGTCCTCACCACTTATCGTCACGAAGCGCCGCGTATGAAGAGACCCAAAGTCATCGCCCGTGAAGAGGAATGGTGCAATATTCTTGTCGCCATGATTGTCATCCCGGAACAACCCCCACGCAGCAAACCACACTTCGATGCTCTCCCTCGCTTCGAATGTCGCGGCCTCTTCGAACTCGTCTTTTTCAAGATTGCCACTGTGGATCCCGAAGACAGATGTCTTCCCATCTGAAAAGGTAACCGCGAACCCGTCCGCCACTTCACCCCGGAGAACCCTTCGTTCAGGCGGAACCCAAGCCAGGAAGAGTGCTGGGATGGAGCGGTCGTCCTCGCGGACGGTGATGGTCCGGAGATGCTGGATCACAGGGGAACCGGTGTCATTAGATCTCGCAACGCGAAAGAGGGAGACAGTCCCGGCGCTGGTCGCGATGGCGAGGATGGACCGGTGTCGTGGGTGGAAATGAAGATCGAAGATGGCAGCTTCTGGAATGGTGAGGGTTTGGATGTGGGTTCTAGATATCTTATTAGCTTTATTTCCTTTGTTTTACCATACGAGGTATATATGTGAGAGAAACTGCGATTGAGGGTCTTACAATTGCAACGAAACCGGATCCAACTTCCACAGTTGGAGACTGCCTGTCTTTTTCTGTACCGTCTCTCCGTCTTCATTCTTAGTTTCGGAAAGGAGATATGTCCCCACGACGAAGTAGTCCGGGTCTTCGGGGCAGAACTCTAGACAGCTTGGCGGCTGGTCGAGGAAGACGGTTCTCTCTGATTGGGGGGTCTGGATGGTTGGTTCTGACATTCTGTCGCAAGAATTGCGGTATGTAAATATAATATAGCCTCAAATGCACGATCTCAATGACGTTTCGAATAGAAGGAAGGGGGGTATCCGAAGTTCAAAGTTCAGATATCAGAAAAGGCCTAGTTAGGCACACAGTGGTGAAAAAAGGGAATTGGCCAGATGGGACCGGGTATTAGTCATGTATTTGAATGTAGAAATGATCAAATAAGATCAATACATCGATACTAGAGAAATCCAAATATAGCAAAAGGAATTAAACTTGTTGTAACCCCTCCATGTCCCTCCGAGAAAGTATCGCATATACCGCCTGGCAGAAAACTTGGGCGGTGAACGGCGCGCCGATGTTGTTAAACAAATCACGTTAAGGTTCGCTTGGTCCGGCGGGAGTTTCCAGTGGTTCTTTACCGCCTGAAAACAGTACTTCTCTTATTATCGACAGGAAGAGCGAAAATAAATACAGTTCTGGTGACGAATGTGGTTTACAAAGCAAATGAAATAGATATTTGTAGATTTAGATCTTAAGGTAACAAGATACGATTGAGCTGGTTTGCTTTCAGGTTTTCTTTCACCATATGTCAATCAATATGCAGGATAAGCTAACTGTCAGACCGCGCGAACCTAGTAATCCAAAGGTATGATGATGAAAGCTCTGATTATTCGAATCTACCTAACTAACTGACTATTTATTTCATGGAATTAGGGGTGAAGAACTTCCGAATATGGCAATATCAAACAATCCCGAAAAATATGATATATCGATACAATGGGTATTGCAAGGGTTATAACAAAGGAAAATAGGTGATCATGAGTATAGGCAGTATAATTCCTTTATGGCAGGGATTTTGGCCTTCGAGGGGTCCGGATCGGCGTGTGCTGACTAGGCTGATAGGCTTCTTGACATACCGCTAGGTTATAGTGGTAATATTCGGCTGAAACTAACTAATCTAATCTAATCGCTCCAGTCAATCGATCAGCGACACGCCTGACAGTGATAATAAATAACACCCCTCCGGACAACAACACCTTTTACAGATCTCAACTGAAATCTCCGCACGCGCAAATTGAATTACTGTGATGCGATCTGTACAATGCATTTCCGTCTTCCTAAACTTCTTTCTCTGAGGTTGAGCTATTTCTCATTCTCCCCATCAAATCGGTTACTGCTTAGACCTGGATCCAGTCCATATCTCGGCGCAGTCACGATGGCCACGATCAGAGGCAAAATGACTGCATCCACTGATGTGCACTTTGAAGAAGAGAGGACGCGTCAGGAAGATGATCTTGACGAGCTACTTTCGGATGAATCTAGTTTCTACGGTATATATATACACTCATTTGTCCTGTGATCTCATCTCTGATTCATCCAAACTTCAGCCTGATGATACATGATAGAAAGTATCTGTTGTGGCTTTATAGAGAAACTTGATCTATGTGCTATGTCAATAGCTAACGTATTCTACTATCACAGGCAACGAAGACCAGAAAGCCGCTCTCGAAGACCTCGTGGCAGAATATGACCCTCTCCCCTACTGGAACAAAACGCACCCTCACTTGCTCTCCACCATCCAGTACCGCTCCTTCCACACAACAAATGCGGCCGCCAAAAGGAAAAACAGAAAGGCACATAGTACGGAGGAAGACGACAGCAACTCCTCCACCAAATCCGTCATAGAATTCCTAGCCAGCCAGTCTCCCTCGAAGACCAAAGCCTCTGTCGTCGGACCTTGGCTCTACGTGCAGAGTCCCACCTACTACACTGGCGCAATTGAGTCCGCAGCCGGGCTCGTGTCCGCAGGGACAAGACTCCTGCGCGAGTTCGAAGATAAGAAAGCAGCTCTGGAGGTGGAGCATGAGCACAGCCGCGCTAAGACGAAGGCAGAGCTGATGCGCAAGCTGAATCCCCTCCAAAAAAAGTTGGAGAGTGACCTGTTTGCAACGGCGCGGGAGACGGGCATCGTCACGGGGAAGTGGATGCTGTTTCCGAGTGCGGACCAAGTGGACGAGGTCTGGCGTGTGGTCGCAAAGGCGACGAGAAAAGGGAAGCTGGGCATCGCGGCCAAGGTTGCGACGGATGATGGGACTGTCGGCGGGGTTAGGTTGGTGGCAGTTTATACGAGGGATTATGAGGATAAAGCGGATATCAAGAGGGTGTTGCAGAAGTTGGTGGACTTGGGGGTGGTGGAGAAGGGAGGAAAGCCGATTTATTACAAGTGTGATGCGTATTCGTATCTGGAGATAAAGGCGGACAATGAATACGGGTTGCGGGCGAGTATGTTTTCGAGTCGGGATGTCTGGATGGGGAAGGTGTGATGAGATGAGCGGTGCTGCGGCATGTCTTTTCCTAGCTGTGCCTTTGAAGAGTGACGATTAGATGGTCATGGCTTGACTCTTTTTCGATTGTTGTATTGTCTGTCGCCTCTGATACCCAAAATCTCTTTTACCCTTTCCCCTATTCCAGGGGAGAACCAGGCGCTTCTCAGAAATCGAGAAGCATCGCCATTGGCCCGGTTTGATGAAGTCCAAGAGATATTGGAGTCTCCTAGCAATCCTCCTCTTTTGTCCGTCTTCGCAGTCCTTGCAGACTCTGGCATATCCTCAGAAATAGTCGATCAAGCTTTGCTGACGGATATAAGTCCTAGCCGTACCTCAGGATCACCCGGCTGGATGCCCATATCGTCACCGTCTCCTTTTCCAAGGAAGAGGAACGGCGAGAAAAGACTCGGAGATAGGATCCCAATATTATCAATCTGGACACGGCCATGTCACCAGGGCGATACATAGCTTGCTCTCCTAGGACGCTTCGTTTTGGTGATGTTGTTTCCAGCGCTCCATGGCCGTATTCATGACTTAGCCGCATTTTCCGTCTTCATAACCTCCTCACACGCTGCTCTCACCTCCGCAACCCCTTTCACACCCTCCCACTTCTTTAGCAGTCCATCGACTTCCTCCCAGTCTTTCTCCGCCTCTGCTCTCTTGCCCTCATCGAGCAACTTCCTCAACCTTTCAGGAGCCGCAAGTACCCACTTGACAGTCTCCCTCTCTGCATTCTTCCGATCGTCCTCCTGCGCACTCTTCGCCTCCCTAACCTGCCGTCTCTGCTCCTCTCCTTCCCGAATCAAACCCCCAGCCGTCTCCGCCACGAACGAGACCGCGGGCCCCAGCGTCTTCGTCATGGTCAGCGGAGCCCCACGCTCCTCCATGCTCTGACGCATCGTCCCAATAGTCTCCACGGCCCGGATGAGCTTCGAGTAGTTGTCATAGACGAGCGCTTTGCGTTCACCGTCGAGGGTGCGGATGTCCCCGACAAGGGTGTTCTCCGCCTTCAGCACCGTGGAGAGAGAGGATGTCGCGAGCAGCTGGTTGATGTAGGACTGCGGGTCAAAGTCTGGGTTGTCGAGCTCCGTGTTTGCCGTTACGGCGGCTGGGTTGGAGATGTCGCCCGCGTCGGTGGTCCGGGGGACGCTGCGGGACCGGTAAGGGGCTGGGTTATCTGCCCCTGCGGGTTTGAGGTTGTAGTAATCGCGGAGGGCGGCGCGATTTCGACGCTGGTGGAGGGAAGGGGAGACAGCGCGAGCGTTGGATGGCGTGGTAGAGCCGGCGCTGAGGGCGCTGCCTAGGTTCGTGTTGGAGTTGTCGGTGGACGGCCGGCGGGAGGAGGATGATGGTGTGGGTGATCGTGCGCGAGAGGAGGCCATTGAGGGACGGGGAGACGAGATGGTCGACATGATGGATGTAGTATAGAGAGAGAGACAGACAAGAGGTTGAGGAGAGGATGAAGGGTAGAAGGCCAGAAAGAAGAGAGAAACGGTGCCTGAGACGAACAGTCTGTACAGATCGAGTCGGCGCAGTTAAGCTGTGGTCCGTGCTTTCCCCGGATTTTGCGGCGAATCTTGCGACGCGCCCTCCGCGAGCTCTCAAAAAACGAAGCCATGTAATTGCCCGATCACGGAGCCTTAAATGGCTGTGAAGTCACCATTTCTTTCCACTCTGAGATCCGCAGAAGTCAAGATTCCCGATGACCAATAAATAAACCGACACAAGACGACCGCGAAAACCACACCATGTCCTCCACCAACCCCCAGAACCACATAACCGCACACCTCCTAGCCAACAACTCCCTCCCCGTCTCGCCAGCCTGGCTCTCCAACTTCCTCTCCTCCCAGCGCTCCTCCATCCCCCTCACCGCGCTGACCCAAACAGCCCTCTTCCGCATCCTCGCGTCCGACTTCAAAGAGTCCCTCTCGACCTCCAAACCTTCGGTCTTGCTCCCTGTCGACATCTCCGACCCGGCCGTCAAGGAACGGCGCATTCCGGGCCCTGTGCCCGTCCAGGTTCTCGATATCGATGACATCGGGACGAGTCTGTGGAGCCAGATTGAGGCTATCGAGCGCGTTGAGCGGGGGGAGGCTGTGCGGGGGCGGGAGATCGTGCGCACGGTGAACGTTGGTGATGATGACAATAGCAATGTTGCGGAAGGGAATGGGAGTGGGAATGGGGCAAGTAGCAGTAACAACACAGGCAACACAGGACATCCGGATCCTGGACTCGGGGAAACGAGCTCCGGACCTCATCGTCTCATGCTCCAGGATGCGGCGGGTACAAGGGTCGTTGCTATCGAGCTGAAGCCTGTGGAAGGCGTCGCGATCGGGAAGTTGCCTATCGGGGCGAAGATGGTGCTCCGGAATACGACTGTTGCGAGGGGGATAGTGCTTCTGAGTCCGGAGTGTGCGACGCTTCTGGGGGGTAAGATTGAAGCAATGGATAAAGCTTGGAGAGAGGGGAGGAAGGCAAGGTTGCTGGCCCGGGTTGAACAGATGGAGAGGGAGCGGGCGCAGAGGGATGAGGACGATGATGATGTGATAATGGAAGAGTGAGCGTGTGGATTTTCTTTTTGCAGCTGAATGACATGATACCCTTGGGATTGGGGACGGTCTTGTAATATGGAGTATATGGTGACTGCATTACTTTCCGTTTCATTTTCTTATGCCTGTATTTTATATATATATCATACATCACTCGTCAAAATACATGGGATGCACGTCATATAAATCATGCTGACCCAGCCAGGGCATGACCCAACTCCTCCCAACCGTTTTTCTTCCAAGGGGCAACCATGATTGCCCGGAATGAATCTCCTATCCTTCCTGTCTGGGCATACGCCTGACAAAGGTCGTCAGCATCCAGATTGCCTTTTGGCGGAACGCTCTGTAGTGCTGTCTTCACGGCCATCTCCGCGGGATATTGCTCCCCCGAAGCCGCTGACAGCTCCATCCAACCCTGTGGCTGACCAGGCGACAGCATCACAGCCGTTGTGGCCTCTCCGATTCGTCTTGTTTCCTCTGGGAGATTCGAGTCTGCTGTGAATCCCATTGCGGAAATGGCAGTCAAAAGCTTGACCGCCTTGGACCGTTCGTGTATGTCGATGTCGTTCCGCGTCCTCATGTTCTGCAGATCTGCTTCGACTGCCTCGATGGCATCTTGGTCCCCATCAAGCAGTGCGATTGTTCCCAGAAGTATGACAGCTCCGACGTGGTCAGGGTGCTTCTCCACGCAGTCAAATAGCTGCTCACGAGCCACATTCCGTTCCTCTTCGCCTCCCTTGGCCCATAACACCTGTGCAAGGAGGCACACCACTTCCGGAGCGCTATCCGCCTCCTGCAGGGCGTCACGGAACATGTCAATAGCTTGGTCCATCGACTTCAGGTAGTAATATGCCAACCCGGCGGTAAGGTGCGCAGATAGCCGCAGCTTGTGGGCTCCTTCGGGATCGAATTTCAATGCATCCTCCTCTCCCGAGAGCGAGAGTGCGGTTTCTGCCTTCTCCGCTGCTGCCTCGAACTCATGACGTGCCAAGTGAGTTCGGGCAATGTCCGCATTAGCTTGCGCGAAGCGTAAAAGTGCAGATACTGATTCGGTCACCTCGTAGTCTGCCTCGACGCCGGAGCAGACGAGCTGCAGGCTGGATTCAGCGTCTGAAAATTCGCCGATGCGCTCTGCTAGTAGGGCGGAAAGGTGTTCAAAAGGGAGATCGGAGGGTGTCTGGGTGTGGAGCTGATGAAGGGCGAAGAACGGCTGAATAAGCTGAGCGATCTCATTCGACATGGACGGGTCGGTGAGAAGGTGGTCAAATAGACTGAGGGTATATTGCCTCTTGGGGAGGATAGAAGATGAACTGGAGATGTCATAGGCATGCTCGAAGAGACTTCTGGCCTCCTTGGGATCTCCGAAGAGGAGAGCAAGGAATGCCTGACCGACCCACGCCTGAGCGTAATCTGGATCGGCGGACTGTGCTCGAGTGAACGCTTCATTTGCCAGCTGGAGATCATTATGAATGAGATAGAACGCGCCCATGTTTGTCCAAACCTGTGCACTCCGGTCGTTCAGGTGGAGACTCCGAACAAACGAGTGCTGGGCGACCTTTGGACTCATACCCGTCGTCACGACACCCAACGAGTTCCAGAACTCGGAGTTTCCGGCCTCCAGCTCGATAGCCCGTTTGAAGCATCGCATTGCTGCCTTCAGGAACTTTCGCGGCTGCTTCTTGCTTCGCTTGGCGGAATCGAAGTGCATGGATTTGTAGGCGCGATACTCGGCCCAGCCAAGATTATACCAGGCAACTGCTTGGGCGTGAACATCGTTGGCGGTGACAGCGACGGCACGCTTGTATGCTAGAATTGTGGCATAGAGGCAGGGATTAGACGGATCAGGACTTTCATCCTCTTCTGGTATCAAGAGAGAGGAATAGTTCATTCCCACATCGTCCACATCCGCGAAAAGGTCGAAAATGGATTCATCAAGCCCGGTACTCAATAACGCCTGAATGTCAGGTATCGACATGAAACTTGCCTTGTTCTTGATATACGAAAAGATCGCGCAAGAATCTCCCACAGCTTTCCACAAGTTGAACACACCAACTGTAGTCTTGGAGATTGCGATGGCTGTGTCTATGGCCTTGCGCGCTGTCTCGGCAGCGTCGTTAAAGAGGCCCGATTCAACGCTCCTCCACGCACTCTCCGTGAGTGTCTGTAGCAGTGCAATGGATACACCAAACTCGTTTGGCCGGATCTTGAGTACGTCTTCGTATCTCGTAATCGCATCCTCGTATTCGCTCAGTTCCCGCTTCACGTTTGCTAGCATATACCGGGCGAACCAAATATTGTTCTTGTCAGACTCTGATAGAATTGCCTCCAATGTCTGGGCATGCTCAAAAGCCTTTGTCGAAGCTATGTACCGACCCATATTGCTGTAGCTCTCTCCAAGCCCAACCCAAGAATGGTAGTCCTCCGGAGAGATCCGCAGTGCCGCCTGGAACGATACGACACTCTTGGAATATTGTTGCTTGTTGATCTGGACAGTTCCTAGTGCCGCGTAGGGCCAGCTATAGCCCTTTCGTTTCGAACCGGGTGCAGGCTTTGCCTTGCCCGAATCGACGACCCGCTGGGCGACCGCTTCAACAAGATCCCACTCCTTCTGGTCAGCAAAGGCTTTTGCTAGACGTTCTGCTGCCTCGATTTCCGACGATGACAGCTCAAATGCTTTATGGAAGCATCGACGCGCTCGGGTCTTATCCTTCTTGTAGTCTGCATAGTAGAAGCCCAAGCTTGTATATGCCGGAGCATAATTCATGTTGGTTTGTATTGATGCAAGGAAATTGGCATACGCGCCATTGCGATCCTTGCGAGCAGAGGGCGAGGGATCCAGATGCCATTTGCAGTAGCCAATCCGATAGAGAAGTTCTGCTTTAAAGTCGCGGACCTGCTCTGGCTTTGCAGCTTGTATCTCAGAAAGTGTGGCTTCGAGTCCTTGCATGCCACCTTCGAGATCTCCATTAAGAGCCCTACACCATGACAGCTCGTTCTGGACTTTTAGGTTGGAAGGATCGCGCTGGGAAGCGCGCTCCAGGAAGTCGACAGCCTCTCCATAGTCTTGATCTTCCTCGAGGATCAAGCCAATGCCAAGCAAGCAGCTAGTTGACGTTGGCTTCCTGTTGAGAATGTTTTCAAAAATCTCCTTGGCTTCTGGATGATGCCGAGGCGACTGGTAGGAGATCAGCGCGTTGGCTAGCGTGATGTTGACCGCATCAGTAGTATTACGAAGGTTAACACCTGTTTGCTTGACCAGATCTTGGATGTTCCTCAAACCCTTGCGAGCGACATCTACGGCGCTCTCATGTTCTTCCAGGGTCAAGTAAAGCTCGCTCATTATTCGATGGGCGATAATAGAAGACGGCGCATTCTCCAAGCCATCTGCCATGAGTATAAGGCGTTCCTGAGCCGCCATTTCTCCGGTTTCGCCATTCGGTTCTTCGGCTTCCTGGTCTGGTGATGCAGCTTCTTTTGGGAACGGGGAGATATCACTTGTAAGAAAGCCTTTCAGAACTTTACCAAGCCCATCGTCCGGGAAGAACTCGATGAATTCTCTTAACATCCCAGCGTCCCACTCAGAGAAGCTCTCAACATCTTGCCACTCGAGGACAATTTTCCAAGCAAGGTCAAAAGGATGCTTGATGATCACCATGCCGTGGGCCATTTGGTATATCTCTTTTCTTTTCTCCGCTTTCTTATCGGCGGGAAGGACCACTAGGAGGTCGTATGCTCGTTGGAGGAGCTTCTCCTCGTACTTTCGGCGAACTTCGTCGTCATGGGACCAGTTCACGACGCAGCGATAGAGTTCGTCGAGCTCACTCCGTGTAAAAGCTTCCCGCTTGACTTCCAGGGTTACCTGATCGATCCTCGCCCCGAGGCGCGTCCGCCGTTCACCAATTTCTCTGTTGATAAATTCTTTCTCTTCCGCCTCCGCTATCTCCGCTATTCGGAGATAGGTATGGGAGGGGTGCGGCACCCTGCCCTCCAGAGTGTCATAGAGGCTGCTGGTTGGAAGCTGCAGCTGCAGGGCCTGCTTGTATTGGGAACGCGACCCATGCTTCTTTGCGAACCTAATATATTTATCCACCACTTCTTGGCATCGCTCTCTATCACCACTAAACATCGTTATACATCAGCAATGTCCGATTTCCTGAAGGGGGAAGGGTGTTGTCGTCGTACGTCTCAGCATAGATTTTCCCGAGTTTCACGGTGACATCGCGGTAGGCATCTAGCTGGCGACTTCCTTGCTTCTCAAACAGGTTGGCCAGGCCCTGCCATGCGGTCCTATCGCTTTCTTTGAGGCGTGTTGCAGCGCGGTAGGCCTTTTCTGCTTCATCGTTCCTGTCGAGCTTGTCTAGCGCGAGGCCGAGGAAGACGTTCCTGTATCACCACCCGGGTTAGTCTGTGAATCGAACAAACATATTGTGCGCTGGCACGTACGCATGGTAGTTCTGGGGCTCCTGTTGAACAAGCTCCTGCGCCTTCGTCGCCGCAAGCTCAAAGTCTTTCGAGTCTAGCGCAGTCCTGACAGCCTTCAGGGCCGCCTTGGAGGACATTCTAACGACAACGAACTTGCAGGATGCAGCTCCTGTACTGTCGCAGGTTCTGTCGGCTGCGCGCAGGTCGCGAGGGGTGTATTCACGGCGATCGTGCGATTTGTGGAGAACGGCGATACGTCAGAGGCGGGCGGATCTCGTATCCTCTTATCTCGTATTTCGTATCGGTCGGATGCCGGGGCTCGCGCTGCTCGCCCGACCACCTGCGTCCCCAGCTCTACCTTGTCGGGATGAGCTGACTGTTGCTCTCCCGGCCTTCCGGGCTTCATATCAAGTACAAGAGCCTCAGATATCGCCTTTCACCAGTCCTCCCTTTCTCCCAAAACGTTCTTTCCGAGCTCAATCGTCGGGCAGTCGCTGGTCACCGCTACAGGGGATCAGCTGGCAAGGTCGCACTAGGCCTGATCGTTAGCACCGCTTGTATGGCCTGATCTGCCGTAGGTGCTGGTTACCTTGCTTTCTCTCCATTTACCGGGGCATATGTATTTAACCATATTCTCCTGTGAGAGCTATTCCAGACGTATACTCACAGCATTCCAGACTGTTTCGGAAGCTCAACTTCCGCCCCATCCTGCCGCATTACCCCGAGTCCGCCAACGTCTGTCCAGCCTCTTCCTGCGTTGATTGCGACCAGTTGGCATCATGTCACCTCTCCGTCTCAGAATCGATGGACATAAGTTCAGAGATCCCCAGAACCGGGAAATCACTCTGAGGGGAATCAACGTCGCCGGAGATGCCAAATACCCGAAACATCCAGAGATCCCTACCTACGTCTCCGACAACTTCTATGACGGAGATAATGTCTCTTTTGTCGGCCGACCATTCCCTCTAGAGGATGCCCATACACATTTTGGAAGGCTACGGAAATGGGGCTACAATACAATCAGGTATATATTCACCTGGGAGGCCATTGAGCATGCCGGTCCGGGGATATACGACGATGAGTGGATAGCCTTCACGATCGAGGTACTTCGAATTGCCAAGCAGTATGGGTTCTATATTTTCATGGATCCTCACCAGGATGTGGTATGATTGGCCTCCAACTTTCCCCGTGTGTTTGCTGGTATCGTGGCTGACCATTCCAAGTGGTCCAGGCTGTCGGGAGGATCTGGTGCTCCAATGTGGACATTGTACGCCGCAGGCCTGAACCCGAAGAACTTCAATAAAACGCAAGCTGCGCTTGTTCAAAACACGTATCCGAACCCCGCCGAGTTTCCCAAGATGATATGGAGCACCAATTATACCAGACTCGTGTCTCAGACGATGTTCACTCTCTTCTGGGGCGGGAGGGATTTTGCTCCCAAAGCCATCATTGACGGCCAGAACATTCAAGATTACCTTCAAGACCACTTCATTGCCGCTTGCAAGCACCTGGCCGAAAAAATCCATGAAGCTGGTGATTTGGAGAACGAGGTTGTCATCGGTTGGGAGAGCATCAATGAGCCGCACCGTGGACTGATTGGCGTGCAAGACATCTCTATTATTCCGCCAGAGCAGCAGCTTCAGCTGGGATCATCGCCAACAGCATTCCAGGCAATGCTTACCGGTTCTGGGCGAGCTTGTGAGGAGCCAACGTGGGCGTTTGGCAGCTTTGGGCCATATCAGACTGGCCGGGAGCTGGTCGATCCCGAAGGCGAGTCTGCCTGGCTGCCGGCTGACTTTGACGACACCACCTATGGCTGGAAAAGAGATCCTGGCTGGAAACTGGGGGAATGCTTGTGGGCCCAGCATGGCGTGTGGGACCCTTCTTCGGATAAGCTCTTACGAAAAGACTATTTCGCAAAGCATCCGAAGACTGGTGAACAACTGAACTATGACAAGTTCACCAACTCTTATTTCTTGGAACATTACAGGAAGTACCGGGATGCCATCAGAAGCGTGCATTCGGATGCAATTTTATTCTGTCAGCCTCCTGTCATGGAAATACCACCCGATGTGAAAGGAACAGCCGACGACGACCCGAATATGGTTCATGCGGTGCACTACTATGACGGATTGACCCTCCTTACGAAGCATTGGTTGGTGGCATGCATTACCCAATTGTGGTCAGCTAATACTAACCGCACCAGGAACCGGATCTATAATGTCGATGTAATTGGTGTTCTTCGTGGCAAGTATCTTTCGCCTGCTTTTGCGATCAAGATTGGAGAGACCGCGATTAGGAATTGCTTGCGTGATCAACTGAAGTTCCTGCGTGAAGAAAGTTTCAACTACATGGGTAATCATCCACTTATTTTGACGGAGATCGGAATTCCTTATGATATGGATAACAAACATGCGTACAAGACTGGCGATTATAGTAGCCAGACGAGTGCTATGGATGCCAATCATTTTGCCTTGGAAGGCAGTGGCTCTAATGGATTTACTTTGTGGCTGTATATGACACAGGTAGCGCCTAACCCCTTTCCCCAAGGATTTGGAGAACGCCATTAACTGTCTGCATAGAATAATCACGAATGGGGCGACCACTGGAACGGCGAAGATATTTCCATCTTCTCCGTCGACGACCGCGAGCTCCCGATCCCGAAATTAGAAGGAAACGAGTCAACGACGTCTGTCGATCAGACTTCCCCTGCCTATTCACAAAGCCAAAGCCAAGCGGATTCCCAGCAAGTGGGACCCGGTAATCTCAAACGTGCTTTGACATCACCCTCCATATCCTCCGAACGTTCTCAGACAACCCCCGATGGCAAACAGGGTTTCCGAGCAGCCGAAGCGTACGTTCGTCCCAGCCCAATCCTCACAAACGGCAATATATCGCACTACGGCTTCGACCTGCGAAATTGCACCTTCACCCTCTCGCTGGAGGCCAAGGCCTCAACACCGGAGGACGCCCCCACCGAAATCTACCTGCCAGAATTCCATTTCCCCAGCGCGCACACCGTTGTCACAGTCAGTGGCGGGAAATGGACCATCGATTTTGAAGAAGTGGGATCGGTCTCGGTGCAGCGTCTCAGATGGTGGCATGGCGAGGGAGAGCAGGAGATCAAGATCCAGGGTCTCAAGCGCAAGCCGGGAGAGATTCTGAGCACCGCGGAAGACGAGGGATACCTTGAACAGTGTCAGCGGAACACGTGCACCGTGATGTGAATGAGATGAGCGGTCACTATTCATCTCGTGTGGTGGCTTTTTCTGCATGGAATCATGATTGTTGTTGTTGGTTATTGCCAGCTTAGCTTAGGCATCTGCTAGCGTTGTCTCATTGGTGTTTTCGTTTTTCTCTCGGGACTAGAATTCTGAATGGAAGAATGGCTTTGCACGGAAGATTATCTCTTGTCGCTGCTTTGCCACTTGACTTCGTCAATGTCGCGTTTATGGAAAATGAAATGTAAGGGACTCAGCCCTATGCTCTCGACTTTTCTTTTTGGTCGGTGCGCTTTTTTAAATATTCATTTTCTACTTCGTCGATTGGCGGGCAAACTACAGATAATGATCATTGCCTATTTCTGGTTGAGACTGGATGATATATATATTTCGAAGAGCGGAGATAGATATCTAGCTATATACATGCAAACGTACAGTGCATAAAATGGGTATATATACAGCAGACAAAGAGATCCTATGCATGTACAAATACAATATATATGCTTTATCGACACATCCGGATCAAACAAACTCTAAGCACGGTTGTCTATTGGACCTAGACTACTACCTTACCTACCCAAGCCGGCCCCGGTCCTGGTGTACGGGAACTGACTCATTCAAAAACAGCCTCTTCACGCTCCCCATCCCGGACACGCAACTCCCGCACTTACAGTCCTCAAGGGCCCTGATGCTATCCTGCATCACTTGCTCCGCCCCTGTCCCCGCACTCAATCGAGGGTCCTGGTCGTGATCGTGGCCCAGGGACAAGGACGACGCCGCCTCCAACGTCCGAATCAGCTTCCCCAGCGTCAGATGCGTGAAGAAGTGACAGTGCGATCGACAGATCTTCCGTGCCCAGATCTCCCGGCAGCAGTGCAGGGTTTGGAGGATTATCTGTCTCGGTGGCATCTGGATCCCGGTCCCATGGGGACCGGTGGTCTGTCCCGTTTCGTCAAGGGTGGGTGCATCTTTGCGGTGGAGTTGAATGCACACAATGACGGCTGCGACGAAGAAGTCATATTTGAAGAGTTCTGCGAACCAGATCCGCGTGCGGGCGTGGCTGTGGCTGTGTGCTTGTTGTTGTTTGATTGGTGTAGTTGTTGGGTTTGGGTTTGGGTCTGCGCCTTGGTCTGGATCTTCTTCGCACATGTGCCGCTGGTGGACGAGGAGTGCGAGGGCGCATTCTAGGGATGACCAGTAGGAGACCGGGTAGATGATGCTGGCGCTGGGATCCTGAGCGTAGCGGAGGTGGAGGACGAGAAGGATGCGACGGAAGAAGACGTCTAGCATGGTGCGTTGGAGGTCGATCCATTCGTATTCATGTTTGTTTTCGTTATTTGACGAGGCTGATGTGGAGTTGGGGAAGATCAACGCCGTTTCGTAAAGAAGCTGCTTGATCTCTGCGTTGTATTGGAGAACCTGGTCGTATTCGAGGGTGCCGCTGGGTGAATTGGCTAGACAGACGATGTCAAAGGCGATTGGGAAAGAGCGAGCTAAGATGATCTGGAAAGACGAATCCGTGTACTCGTCCGATCTTCGGAGTGGGGGCGCGGCGTATGAAGAGGGACTGATGTCCACATCGTTTATGTTTGCCGGAGGAAGTGTATCGAAATCAGACGACCTGAGAAGGAGCGGCATTCCCGTAGACATGGCCTGTTGTAACTCCATGTACGCGATCGTAGTCCACAGACGTCGACGGATCTCTTTATCGAAACGCGACATGTTACTGTCGTCCTCTGGATCGCAATGGATCCCTATCGACATAGAGAGCCGTACGATAGTAGCCATCAAAGGTCCACAGGCATCCAGCTCATGGCAGGACGACGCGACGACCTGCTTGGCAATCACCATGATGCAGAGTGTTCTAATGGTCGTTATCGTTGGGATGAACATGAAGGACGTCTTTTTCAAAGACGCTTCGGCTCCGCTGAAGAACCGGTCCAACATGGTTCGATCGACATTATTGGATATTGGACTGTGAAGTTTGGTATTGCTGGCATGAAACCCGAGAGCTAATATCATGAACAGCTGGGCGAGCCACTCGTCCTCTACAGCGGCAGGGCTTTTCCAGAATCGTGCCAGTTCGTCCTGGAATGTCGGTATGTGAAGGAGACGATATGTTCTCTCGATGGTGTCGAGATACTTCTGGACCAGTGATTCTGCTGTGCGCTGATCGGGGATATATGACAAGATCTCCTCTCTCGAGAGTGAATCACATTTATTACCTAGGCCAAAGGGGTAGTTCGGAGACTGGAGCGTGTAGCAGAACTGTCTCCTGTTATTTTCAAGCTGTTCAAGACGCGATCCTATAATTCCCCAAGAATCCTTTTCGCATGGCAGTATCATTTCAAACTATGGCGTGTCAGTTCTAATACCTCTGAGAGCAAACGGGGGAAATTCTTGAAGGAAACATGCCTCACGTATACAAGATATCCAGTGTGTAGGGCCTCTGAACTTTGACTTCCATGCCGTATAGTTGAAAAAGTAACCACTGAGTTGATCCTTGTGCAACGTACTTGAGCTTCCTGACGTATTCATATGCGTGGATGAGGCCAGTCCGGACCCAACGTCTTGAGCACGCATTTTTGGAAGCAATGTCGGCTTTGATGTATAAGATGAGTGACATGTTGAAGCATTAATAACACCTCTTTCCGATCGACCAGAATCACTGCTGACTGATTGAACCTGCCTCTCAGCGCAAACTGAAGCTCTGGTAGATTTCGACTCGGAGCGCTTCCGCGGGAAGGACGACGACGAGTAGACGCAGCTCGCGGCCCTCTCACTCCAGACACAATGACTGCAAGGCAGCTTGCGGTCGCATTTGACCTTCAGTCGTCGACAAGGGAGACAAGACAGAATCTGGCGCCGTCTCTTGCGCACTTCCTTTCGTCCTTCATCCTGAGACATATTTGGTTGCTGATCGTGGAAGGCGTGAGAAGGAAAAACGTCACAATCTGTCCTCATGCTTGAGTCATTCCTCGTACGGTCATGAAGCTTCCCCAGGGAGGATACTCTTCAACTTTCATCCTAGAGCGTTTGAACCGTCTGGATATATTATATTTGCAAGTTGTGACTCCAGTTAAATACGGGAAGCTTGGCGCACGGGGTAATCTTATCGATCAGCGGTGGTTGCCGTGATGGTTCACCGTCGGCCCCTGCCGTTCTTCAGACAAAGGAACTTACCCGACCGAGGTTATTAATAGTAGCTCCCGAAAATCAGCATTTGTGGATTTTGTCCCTATATATTTCCTTCCGGCTTTTTTGAAGTCAGATGAGCGAAAAATGTAGATGGATGTAAATTGATCGACTACTGTAATATAATATATCGAAAGGTGAAGCTAGGCAGCTACTTAAAATCCGGACATATGAAACCGCCCGTCAGCACGCTATTATCCATGCTGCAGACGGCTGCATCGTCAATAGTTTCCCCATCGACATAGATAGCAGCTTACAACGGTGTAGGGGACATCTGTCTCTGCTTTGGAAGTCGTCTAGAAGACCGATGCTTACTAACCGCGGTTGTCCTCTGATGGCCAACCGCCAAGCCGAAGACGATGTCCGAGATGACGCTGAGATCCGATCTGGTTCTTATCAGATAATCTCGCCGGCCGGGATCTTCGCTTTCGGGCGGGGACCTCGACAATCTGCAGGGCTAGCATGGAGATATGTATATCCATGGGCCGTGCCGCGGTTATTTGGCAGGATTGTCAGCTTGGACATGGCATAGTCCTCTCTACATTTAATCAGAAAGACAGCCAATGAGTCATATGAATGCGTAACTCAAATGAAGTACTCTCCGAGAAAGGTCGGGCAGCTTTGCGCCCAACGTCGGTCACGAGACACGCGTAAAAGATGGCAGAAGACGTGCTATCCACGTGCCTGAAGCACGGGATCGAGCGTCTTCGGATAGCCGTTCACGGGATCAGGATCCGATGGCTCGGGTGAGCGCAACTCCAAGGTTCTCGAGGACTGTATACAGCCACCCATAGCCGTGCTATTCAGAATACAGATATCTCCAGCAAGATGGATTCCATCTCGCAGCTGGTCCAGATACCTAGGCTGCTCTCCATGCATATTACTGTTTCACTGCTAAGCTTCAAGTCTCCAGAGACCCCAAAATTGTGTACTAAGATCAGAATAAGATAATAGGGAAAATATGCAGAATCTGGGTGTCAAACCCGTTGTTACTCGAGGCGTGAAGAAGGATACGAAATTGAACTTATAAGGGGTGGATGCAACCAGAGACACGTGCTCGTCATCTAAGGCAGAAAAGAATACGAGTCTTTCGTCAGAGACAAGGTCGATTGATGCTTATCCTTCAGTTGACGGCCGATAGAGGAATAGCAAGGCGGTCCACAAAGCCATTTTCATTTCTAACTGGCGCCGTGCTGCAGGTCGAAAGAAGGTTCCCCCCCAAACACGGCGAAGTTTCAGCGCTGGGCGTCAGTGGGGCCCAGGCACGAACACCGGGGGTCTCCAGTGGATAAAGGACGGCGTTTTCTGGAAGCGTCGTGGATGAAGAGCGGTGTGGTGTTGGGCGCGGCGAGGGCGCGCGGAAAAAAAGATGGTCGCAAATCACGGCTCGTTTCAAGTGACCTCAGACCAGAAATGCCAACCGCGTTCCCGTGAGACCTAGTCGCGCGCCAAATAAACCCAGAACTCCGGACAGGGCAACATACAAGGTTAGGATCCAACACTTAGAAAGCCCCTAGAGCTATCTAGATTAAGAAAAAAAAGCAACACTCAAGTCTGTTCGGGGAGGTTGGGCCGCTGCCTGATGGCCTGTGACCGTTCTGCCTGCCTGCCGCTGTGCTGAAATTTGCCAACGCCTTTTGCAGCGCCAGCCGGGCCATGAACCTGACCTGATCCTCCCACCGTGGATAGAGACAGGCACAGATATCTAAGTCGGCGCTTAAACTTAAGACCAGGAAGGTTCATCATGGCCGCCAACGGGCTCTCCGCCGGTGGCATGGCCGACATCATTCGCGCTCTGGAGCTCATACACAGCCCGACCTCAACAAACGAACTCCGCAAACAAGCCTCAGATTTCTTGGAATCACAGAAGCAAGAAGAATCAGCAGCTCGTAATGGCTTCCTTCTGGCCTCCAATCCGGAGAACACCCCCTTGGTCCGATACTTCGGGCTGTCGCTTCTGGATCACGTCTTGCGCCACACGAGCTTCACCTTGACCAGTGAACAGATTGCCGGCCTGAGGGACATGATCTTGGAACTCGCGCAGTCTATCCGCCCCCAGGATCCATCCTACATTGGCAACAAGGTTGCGCAGTTGTGGGCGGAGATCGCGAAGAGAAGTTGGGGTATCGACTGGCTCGGCATGGACGAATCCCTGGTGCAGCTTTGGAGTGCAAGTCTTCTCCACAAGGAATTCGTCCTCACTGTCCTGGAAACCTTGTCAGAAGACATTTTCTATCGCGAAGATACCGTTTCATCCTTACGAGGAACGGATCTGAACAGGGCGCTCGTGGAGATCTTCACGCCACTTTCAGTCTTCGAGGAGGTCTATCCGGACAGGGATCGGCATGTCGAACTCCGCCATGGAACTGAAGGGTGGTTAGCCAGAACATGTGATTTCCTGGACGACTGCATTCAGAATCTGCAGAGTTCCAAGGAGGCTAAAGAGTGCGCTCTCAAAGCACTCGCGACCCTCAAGTCCGTCTTAGCTTGGGCTATACCGAAGGCGATCATTTCCTCTCACAGCGTTGCAAGCATCTGCCGCACGTTGACCACTCAAGATGACCAAATTCTATTGGTAAGAACTCTATGAAGGCTATTCATTGAGATGGGCAGTGCTAATCATTTTTCAAGGCCGCTGTTGAGGCGCTTCACGTCTTGTATAGCAGGTCCAACTTCGACATCGAGGACTTTCAACAGCTTGTACATTTGATGTACCAGACAGACCACCTGACGCTATTGCGAAAGCTATATGAGTGGTCAATTGTTGATGCCAACGACATTGATGACACACGATATACAATATCGAAGAAGCTGTCCGAGGTATGTGCCAATGGCTCCTATACGTTCGTTGCTCCGCTAATTCAACCCTGTAGTTGATGTCCTATGTTGCCGGATTCCTCGAAGAAAAAGGCTTCAGCCTTCAAAGTGCATATGGCATGGATTTTCCTTTGTTCTTTGAATTCTTGATCGGTATCCTTCGGCACCAGAGCTTAATCGTTTCGATACCCGTTCTTCATTCCTGGTCGAGATTGTTGGCGTCCGAGAGAATCGGCAATATGAGTATTGTCACAGGCTTAGTCGCACCGCTGCTGGAGACTTGCACCCAGCGACTCGTCCGCTGGGAGTCTTTGCCCGACGATTCCGATAATCCTACGGTTATCTTTCTGAACGAGGATATCGACACGATACCGGAGAAGCATGCTTTCGTTGGTAATTACCGAAGATACTGCTCTTCTGTAATCGAGATAATCGTGCAGAAGAGACCACACGATGCCATTCCCCATATTCTCTCCAGTGTTGACCTTGCCTTGAATAATTTGTATAGTGGACTACCTCCATTTAGTGGTAAGTTGACTCTTAAGAAAAGATTTGGCTATGACTAACACGGATAATCAGTTCAAACATTCAAAAAGACTTCCACGCCATTGATGCGCGCAGATACGCAATTTACTGTGGTGGAGGCAACCTTGAAGGGGTACACTAAATGGGTAGCGGCACATGGGCGGATGCCTCAGCAAGATGTATGGCGCATTCCTTTCTTTTCGATTCGTGGCTAACAGACGTATAGGAGCGACAACGAATGGAATTGGAAGCGGCTCTGGAATCATGGGCACTTGCCTTGATGCAGAGAAACTTCGAGGTATGAGCATTGACGCGGCCACCGGACTCACAAAACGCTTCTAACGCATGATGCAGGACCCTATTATAAAGCAGAGAGTTATAAAGCTCGTTGTTGATATATCTTCAAAAGCTCTCGATAAAACTCCAAGCTTTGCTCTCAAAGTGCTGGAGCATATCTTGATGACACACCTCGAGGATCGTCCAGAGTACCCTGCATATTCTGAGTCCGTGAAGGAGCTCCATAATCTGGCAAGCCATGAGCTCCGTAGGCTTGCTATGCGCTATGCTGATTACTTTTCTGTGAGTGTAATGGATGCATCCTTTTGATATGTATATGCTGACTCTTAGCAAGACATTCTACGACTTGCTCGAGCCGAAGATCAGAGAGATTGCCGCAGCGCGACAAATGGATGACAGGCTACAAACCGAACTCTCTTCGGTTCTGCTCATTGTAATGTATGTCCTGCCAAGCTTCTACAAGACTGTTTCCTTTCTCTAACTCCGACAGGCAACGTGCAAGCAACGTTGACATGTACCTTCGCGAGTCGCGTTTACGAGGCTTTATCGAACCGATACGGCAGTCTTGGCAGAACGAAGAATTCAAACAGATGTCCTCGTCTTTCGGCGGGTTCTGTGATCTTCTTGGGTTACAGAAAGTTGGGCCGTACATGCAAGCTAAACAGGCATGGAAATTGGAGGATTGGTCGGCGGTACCATTGGACGAGGAAGGAAAGAGGATACAGGAAGAGATGACCGCCAAGTTCCAGGTGAGTTGAACATGTTTGGAGTGTGACAGTTATAATAACCTTTGTTTCAAATAGCTTTTGCCCTTGCGGGGAACCAAGACTATGCTTGCAGTGTCCACAGAGAAGCTCAAAAAGACCGAACCGGCATATGAGCTCGCATGCAACTTATGGCGCGACATCATTCCAATCATCCTTCCGACATTGTTACAGCTCATCAGGTATGGATATCTATCCTTTATTGAAACACATCATCTAATCAAGCTTGCAGCCATGCCCATGCTTTCCACAACCCTGCAAACTGGGGCGGACTGCCCGATGAGATGAAATCGGTTGTCAGCCGGATATTGACAGACAGATTCTGGCAAGCTGGTATATCGACCGGTAGTCGAGAGGAATTTTATGCCAAAATCACGTCGTCGAGATCCACTCTTGAAGGATTTGCTTCTTCAGTTCGCGGCAAGGTTCGAGCTGTGCGAGAGTCATGCTACTCGATGTTGTTCAGTATGAGCAGGCTGCGCGAACACTTCTACGGATTCACAGAGCTTCCAGGGCCATTGTCTGAGGCACTGTTCAAAGACTCAGTGCACCTCTCGTCACATCAATTCTCTGTCCTTTTGAATATTTCCCGATGTCTGATCGACGACTGCCCTGTGCGGTTCCGAAACCAGTTCCTACCCCCTATGCTCGCAACCTTGTTCACGCAGATTGATAAGAAGGTTACCGCTGAGTGGGATAACATTGAACGACGAAAGGCAGGTCTTGTCGAAGGGGATTTGACAGAAGAAATGAAAGATGAGAGTATCCTCCGCCAATTGACGTACTCCGCGGTGATCATGGTGGCTAGCCTTCTTGATCCTCAGAGAGGTGGTAAGTGACCCCAAAGCCCGGTTCTTTGTCTTTGTCTCCTGCTAAAGCTCCACAATCAGATCCGGATGTGGTCGAACCCTCTGATCCAAGCGTGCCACCACAGCCGCCAGCTCTTTCAGACTCCATTCGTCACTTCGTTCTTTCTTCCCCGCCGATCCTTGAGCCCGTAATCCTCTTCTGTACGCACGCGCTCCGCATGCGCGATACCCGATGCTGCGGCATCATCACGCGCGTGATCCGCTCCATCCTGCAAGACTTCGCTCCTCCTCTCAACACCCCCACGGCGGTGACAATTCGTGAATTCATCTGCTCCGAGGTCCTGACAGCGTGCATCACATCCGTGCACGAGCCTTACTTCGTCGACATGCAGAAGGATCTCGCCCAGCTGATCGCATCGATCTGGATCCTCTACGGCCCAAGCAGCAGGACCCCGCGGTCGGTGATGCTCAGCCTCCCTGGAATCACCGAGCAGCGGGTGGCGAGCACCGAGACAGCGCTCATGCGGTCCACATCGACGCGGCAGCAGCGGGCGCTGGTGCTCGACCTCCTGGAGGGTCTCCGGGGCGTGAGCGTCGCCGAGCAAGGAAAGATCCTAGCCACGCGTGAAGAACGACGCAAGGCACGGAGCGCGATGCAGGAGCGGTACATGACCACCGAGATGGAGGGGCAGCAGACTACAAAGGTGGATATCAACGAGGGGCCGGATCTAGGCGGCGTGGCCGATCTGTTTGGCTAGGTATACCTAAAGATGGAAGCGTCCGTTTTTTTAAAGCGGCTGCGCATTTTTACATTATATGTTTTTGAATTCCGTTGATCTCTTCCTGGGTCATAGCGATTTCCTTTTTCCATTTTTCTTGCATTTTTCATTTTTTCTGTTTTGTTTCAAGTCACCAGATCGATTGAATAGACGCATAATGGACCTACGCGGGTTGTATGTATGGCGGGGAACGGGGATGAATGTGACGAGATCGAATAATTTCTAACTTATTTCGCCTTTTAAGTCTCCTCAAAGTTCTGTCGATGGTATGATCATATCCCTCTTGTACTGGCTATTTTCTTTTGATGTTCCTACGTTCGGAGTGGGAAGTATACTGCATGCATGAGAGCACCCGTGGCTCAGATCATATATAGCCAAAAAATGGAAAACGTAAAACTGTCACTTTTTTCCTCCACGGCTCGGTGACTTATGTACAGCCTTCTTCTAGCCCCAATCTTTGCAGACGACTCTCTCTTCCCTCTCCCACTCAACGCAATTGACGTGACGCTTTTATAGCCATGACCACGCGACGATCCTCCCCAAGCTCTAGAGGAAAGCGAAAACGGGCAGGGAGGGCAAGATGATTAATTGCACCATAGACCCACATGAGATTGTGCGAGATTGACACCAAACTCCGTTTCGTTTCGTCTCGTCTACTCAGACACCTTGCTCGGGGTGTACGCGAAGGTAGGGCGGACGAATCTGTTTGAAGGAAGTCAGTCAGAGTCTATATACATAAACACAAGACTTTCTATTATATATGATGAAATGAGAACACACCGATCAGAGTTATACACCTTGGTCTCGGTACCCAGCATCTCCTTCTCGCGGGCCTTGTCCGCGTAGTATCTCCGGACCTGGTCGCGGTCTTCCTCGGCCTGGAGGAGTGGGATGAGGTGGATGCGCGACCACATCTTTTCTCGGGCGAGTTCACTGCATTCATCACATGTAATGGTCAGCATCAGGGTTGATGGTTTTTCTTTTTTGAGTGTTTCAACCGAGATGTTCATTCGTTCGGTCCGAGGTAAGCAAGGAAAAGGAAGGAACATAATAACGTACTGCTGCTCGCGGATTCCGTAGAAGAGCTTGTAATAGCCGTATGCCATGATCAGGTGCATGCCGATGAGGTAATAGACGGGCTTGAAGCCACGGGCGGGGATGTTACGCTGTTCGTCGTCGGTAAGGATTATGGATTAGCGATCGTTGCTTGCTTCCAATTGCAGCACGTATTTGGATGAATAACGAGATGTATATACATACCTTGTACTGGACAGGCATATAGCCCCCAGCCGGGGGCATATCCTGAGGCATCGTGATGGTCTGGTGAAGTGAGCAGGAGAAGGTGTGTGCTGCTACGGGTCTCGATGCGCACGGCAAAGTGCGAGCGAGAGATTACTACTAGGCTTAGGCTATCGTAAGGAGGTTCGACTATGTTTTGGGAGGGGGCCAGGGCTGGGGAGTTACCCCACACGTGACCTGGGGCTGGGCTTGTGCCCAGTGCGGAGTTGCGGTGACCCACGGCGGTCGCGGAGATGCGGGACAGTGAAGAGCTTTAGGCCGCCGTGGAGCTCTGCGGAAACGAACGACGACATTTCTTTTTTTTTTTTTTCTAGACGACCTTTTTTTTCTCTTGCCCCGCAACGCAACGTGATAACGGTACTATACCTTATAAATACTACGCAGTACTGTTCACAATGGAGGAAGAAGAGAGGCCCCGGAAAATGCAGAAGGTGGGTCATGAGGACGTGGCGCATCATCATGAGGAATTGGGGCCCGTCATGACGGGCGCTGTGGGTGTGAGTGAGAAGGAAGAGAAGGAGAAAGATGCTGCGACTACAGAAGACACTTCTCCAAGTATCTCTGACGAGGGCCACGAGGAGGAGAAGGAAAATGGCAAGGAGGAGGAGGGTGCCACCGCTGAAGGAGGCGAGGAAGCTGCTGAGCAGCCCAAGATGTCCAAGAACCAATTGAAGAAACTCCGTCGAAAAGAGCACTGGGAAGCGCAGCGCGAGCTGCGCAAGGCGAAGCGGAAGGAGAAACTCAATGCGAAACGGGCGAAGAGACGAGCCGCGCTCGCTGAGGCCGCCGAGAAGAACGGGGAGGCCGCGGAGGAGCTCAGGAAGGCTTGGGAGACGCCCAAACAGCAGCACCTGCGATCGACACTCCTGCCGATTACGTTTGTTATCGATTGCGACTTCGACGAGCTCATGAACGAAAAGGAGCGTATCTCCCTCGGCTCACAGCTCACCCGGTCTTACTCGGATAACTACCGCGCGCCGTACCGGTCTCATCTCGTGGTCACGTCGTTTGGAGGACATCTTAAGGAGAGATTTGATACCGTCTTGAAGAAGACGCATGAGAATTGGAAGGGGGTTCGGTTCATGTCGGAGGACTACATGCAGGCTGCTGAGAAGGCGAAGGAGTGGATGACGGATCCGCAGGCAGGAGGCAAGATGGCGGGCATGTTCGCTGACAAGGCGGAAGAAGCGAAGCCGGAGGACGGAGAGGTCGTCTATCTCACCAGCGACAGTCCCCATACGTTGACCGAGCTGAAGCCCTACAGCACATACATCATTGGCGGGATAGTGGATAAGAACCGGCACAAGGGGATCTGCTACAAGAGGGCGACGGAGAGGGGGGTCAAGACGGCGAAGCTGCCCATTGGAGAATACATCCAGATGGCAAGCCGGCAGGTGCTGGCGACGAACCATGTCGTCGAGATTATGTTGAAGTGGCTCGAGCTGGGGGATTGGGGAGAGGCGTTTATACAGGTTATCCCGCGGAGAAAAGGCGGGACTCTCAAGGGCGACAAGAGCAGAGAGGGTAGCGAGAGGGGAACTGAAGAGGCGGAAACCCCCGGCGCTGATAGCCAGGCTGCAGACGGTCCCCATGAGGATCACAAAGCTGCAGAATCTGTCGAAGGATCTTGAGGAGTTCGCGCAAGATCGCGTACTGTCTTGCCTAACCTGTCAATCAACGGCTTTGCAAAGATAGACTCTGCAATTTCCGGGAAATGATAGCCGGAGTCTGGGGATCCAGCGCATGGAGACGTTACCTCTAGTGGGGCATTTATCCAGGGAAGACTCTGGATGATCTAAGTCTCCTGTGTATTATATATTGAAAGTTAAAAAGTTGAAGATAGACTCAAGGCAGCAGTTGCCCTTCAGAATGGACCTAAACTTGACCAGTGGCTTTTTATCGACCTATAATCGGTAGCGGCCAATGAAGACACTATAGGTACGTAGTATACTCTCCAACCTGTCGCACCAACTGCTGTTCGTTCGGGCTGTCCGGATGCACCGCCACATCGCCACCGAGACTCAGCCACAGCAGTATTTTGCGTCATGACGGTTGCTGGACAACAGGGACTCCAGGCACCATCCCGCTCACCTCAAAAAACCTCTGCTCGTACAGCTGCCATTCTTTCTTCCGCGGACGGTGCGAGGGTGATGCTTTTCTCCGCTTGATCTTCCACATCTCTCTCACCCCACTTTTTACCATCCATCCCCTGACTTGCTGGTCCTCCGAGTGATCGACTGCTAGCTAGGGACTCTGCAACCATGTTTATGCTCCGGAACGGTACGTCTCCATCCCAACCCCGCCATCGACCCCTCCAAACAGAAAAATCACCCAAACAACGTACCGTGCTGGAACGCACGCCACTGACAAAAAAATTTGGCGAACGCTGAAGAAGCCTCAAACTAACCTATTTTGCTGCCGCAGTGAGCAAGTTTCTTTTTGGTGACACTTCCAAAGAAGCCATTATCGAAATCCCCCAGGGCCAGCTGTACCTCGTCCGTCCGCTCTCTCCCAAGGGATACTCCGAGCTGATCTTCAAAGACGCCGCGGCGACCATCCGACGCACGGGTCAGGACTACCAGTACCAGCTGGTGATCCAGAGAGCCTACGAGGAAGGCGAGGAGGAGCTTGCAGACGAAGAGGAAGAGCAGGGTGCTGGTGACGGTCTAGACAAGGACGAGAAGGTCTTCCTGCTCGACCAGAGCCTCCATTTCCGCTCCGAAGTGCGAGAAGGCGGTGAGAAGGTCCTTGCCTGGAGGGATCTGACTGGTGACCCCGGCGATCTCTACGAATTCGTCTGCGACTCATCCATCTCGTCGGACAAGGTTGCGACTTTTGAGCTTGCAGCCGTCCAGTGCCAGTACGAGAGAAAATACCGGAAGAGCGCGCAGAAGGCGACCGAGAAGGAGCTGCAGGAGTTCTCGTTCGAAGAGGAGAGCCCAATACCTGCCGCAAGCCCCCTCGCTTCCCCTGTCACCAAGTCCCGTCCCCACTCCCCGACTTCCAGAGAGTCCGCTACTTCAGCCATGGCGCGAGACGTCGAATACGCAAAGTCCAAGGGGCAATTGAAGCCTGCGACGGAAGAGGAGCCCACACAGGCACCGCCATCCGCGGCCCAGCCCGAGGCAAAGGAAATCCTTGCCAAGGAGACGGCAGAGCTGCATCTCTTTGACTTCCCTAGCGGCACCTTTGTCCTGCAAGATCCCTCGGTGACGGCCACCGTTTCGGAGACCGGAATATGGCAATACTGGCTTCAGATCAGCGGAAAGGACAGAGAGTGGCTGGGACAGCCGGTCGTTGCAGACATCAACCCCGTCTTCAACTTCGAGTACCTCTCGTTCATCTTCAACCACTATACAGAAGATGGATCTGCCTACTCGTGGCTGTTGCGGTTCAAAGACCAGCCGACCGAGGAGAGGTTCCAGGAGGGTCTGATGCAGGCTCTGTGGGAGCAGCTGAACGAGATGAAGTGGGTCAAGGTCAAGGAGGATGACAGGGATTATGTGCTGGATGCCTTCCAGGACCTGACCATGGAAGACACTCCGCCGGAGGAGGGTGAGGAGGCTGAGGAAGAAGAGGAGGAGGAAGAGGAGCAGGATGATGGCCAGCGCAGCGAGCACTACGATACGGACGAAGAGGCAGATGATGTTGTCACCCGTGATGATGACGGGAATGTCAACTCGCAGCTGGCCGTTGGCTACAAGCATGATCGGTCGTTCGTTGTCCGAGGCTCGAAGATCGGTGTCTTCAAGCACACTCCTAACAACAACCTCGAGTTCTCTACCAACATCTCGAAGGTGGAGACGCCGAAGGGCAAGCTGTTCAGTCCGAAGAAGGTTATGCTCCATTGCGAAGATCAGAACATGATTCTGCAGAATGCGGACGACCCCAACTCTCTCTACCGGATGGATCTGGAGTATGGTAAGGTTGTCGACGAGTGGAAGGTTCATGACGACATCCCGGTGACCACGTTCACTCCGGAAAACGTAAGTCAATTCCCTTCCCTGCTATATTTGTCTTGTCTTACTAACTGCGTGCTAGAAATTCGCCCAAATGACGTCCAACCAAACTTTCCTCGGTATCTCCAACAACGCTCTGTATCGGATTGACCCCCGCCTGGCTGGCAACAAACTGGTGGAGTCCGATCTGAAGCAGTACGTGAGCAAGAACGACTTCTCTGCCGCTGCGACGACTGAGAAGGGCTACATCGCCGTCGCCTCGAACAAGGGAGACATTCGCATGTTTGACCGGTTAGGTGTCAATGCGAAGACGCATATTCCCGCGCTGGGTGAACCGATCATCGGTCTGGATGTCTCCGCAGATGGCCGCTGGGTTCTTGCGACTTGCCGGACATATCTGCTCCTTATCGACTCCTTGCAGAAAGAGGGCAAGAACGAGGGCAAGCTTGGCTTCGAGCGCTCCTTCGCCAAGGACTCGAAACCGCAGCCCCGTCGTCTAGGTCTGCAGCCCGCGCATGTTGCCCAATTCCAGCATGAAACCAAGCAGCCGTTGGCGTTCACTCCGGCCCGTTTCAACACTGGAATTGACACGGACGAGACTTCTATTATTACCGCCACAGGTCCGTTCATCATCACCTGGAACCTGAAGAAGGTCCTGGCCGGACGCAAGGATCCGTACACTATCAAGCGGTATGCCGAGAACGTCATGGCCGACAACTTCAAGTTCGGATCGGACAAGAACGTCATCGTCGCGCTGCCGAACGAGGTCAACATGGTGGAGAAGCGGAGTCTCAGGAAGCCGACTCGCGAGAGTATCGCCTTCCCCGTCACCCCTGCGCGCAGGAGCATGAACCGCCTTGGGAGGAACGACATTGTCAACTCTCCTTACTAGAGCTGCGGCGGTTAAGATGAGTTTTTTCTCTTTCTCGGCGTGAGATGGTTGGTGATGGAGCATGAGTTATGTCTTTTTTTTTCCTGCTGTACATATCATACCCCTTTGGTTTATTTCATTATCTCAAGTAATCTGACCCAGTGGACTCGCTGTTCATTTCCTACCTCTCCCTTGTATCTTAATCACCCCGCATACAATCCCTGAAACCTTCTCTTACATCTTCTTCATCCGTCGTACGAGGCTTTCCCTAGGTAGTCGGCGCTACCCCCGTATTCAGATTTCTTTAACTAGCAGTGCCCTAATCGCCGTCTTGTTCTGGGAAGTGCAACAAAGTGCAAGGAGATTTATTTTTATTGCGCAGGTCGGTGCATTGGTGGAGGCAGTATGATCACACTTTTTCCAATCAAAGATTCGAGAGAGAAAGGCAAGGACGGGGTGTATCTGCCTCGGACGGCAGAGGGTGAAGTACTCCGTATGTACACCTGATAGTTACCCAGCTAGTTTAGATAGTTAGTTAGCAGTGATAATTGCAATTAGACGTGACCTTATTATCATTATCGCCCCGCAATGTAGTTGTATTATTTGTGGAGCAGCCTCGTAACGCCTAAGGAATAGAGTCGAGTTGAACACTCGAACAATAAGTAGCAGATTCCCCGCAGATAGGATTTCCTCAAGAGAAAGACCCAAGATGAAGGTCAGAACAGGAGAGGACAAGACAGACAGACGATAAAACAAAGGGAACAAGGATGGGGTATTGTGTCCAACAAAAAAAAGCTTTAAAGACACGACAGGACACGACAGGACACGACACGACACGACAGGGGCTCGGATCATAGAAGTCCATCAATGCGGAAATATCCAGTGTTTCGTCTTTTGTTTCCCTCCTTCTCTTTTGACGACGCGAATTTCTTTCTTTCTTTCTCTTCTTCATCCGACATTATATTACGATGCCATTTCTCTCTCCCTCTCTCGTCATTTGGCACCGAGCATAACTTGGTACATGTATATATAATAGCATCTGGGCTCAACCAGGGCACAGACGTACACACTAGCAGAGCTGAGCAGAGCAGGGACAGAGCAGCCGACATAAGCATAGGCATAAGCATAAGCATCCACACGATTGATGGATGGATAAATGGATGGCCGTCCCCCGGTTTCATCTTAATATCTTGTTTTGTTGATGGTTTTTCATTTCCAATTCACTTCGTTATTTGAATTTCGTTTCATTTGCTTTTTCCTTTTTACGCACCCACATACCACACCTCGACGCCTAGCACGTCGAACTTGGCCCCTTCGTCGGATAAGGGCTCGTTGCCGAACGTCTGGCACGGCTCGCTGACGCCCTTTTCGACCGAGTCGTCGAGCCAGAGGCCGTAGTGGCCGTCACTGTTGCATCCTGTGTCAGCCTTGTGGAGGAGAGTAGGGGAGCTGAAGGGGAATGAATGGGACAAACTTACCCCCCACCAACGCTCAAAAAGCCCGTCTCGCAGAAGATCATGTAGTCGTTGACCCCGCTGTAGGGGAAGGCCTTGAAGCGGATCCGGTCCGGGGTGCTGGCGCCGCTTCTGTCTACGCCTGCACCGTTTGTTGCTGCCTCGCCGGGAGGCGCGAGTAGATCTCCATTATTCACGTTCTTGTTTCTCTTCTCCCCGCGTAACGTCGTGCTCCGTCCGACCTTGGTGGTGTCCGCGCTCGGAGGGGGCGGTAGTCCAGCCTGCTCGAGCATCTCCTCCGTCATGAGGTGCTTCTGATCGACACCGGCCGGTATGAGTGGCGTCGAGGGGAGCACGCTCGCCCTCCAGAGGAAGCACTCTCCTGTGCCGTAGTAATGCGGCGCGGGGTGCGGTGCGTCTGTTAGGTACGCCCCGAAGATCGCTCCACCGCTACCACTGCTGCTGGAGGCAGAAGCGTCCCGCACGACGAGGACGTATCCCGCCCGCTGACTCCGCTGTGAATACTGCCTGCAGTTCTCGTACAGCGTCGCCAGCGACGATCCATCCCGGTCCAAGGAGTATGCGAGTCGCCAGGTGTCGACGAGTTGGAGTCTCGGCGGGACGAGGAGGCGGATTTCCTCCGCGAGGGCGCGCGTGAGGAGTTGGTTCTGTATGCCACTTCCACTCTTGAGGGTTAGGGGCGTCAGAGGGGGCGGTTGAAATGGAGAGGCCGTGCGCTTGGGCGTGAAGACGTCCGGTGATCCTCCTCCTCCGGCGGCGGTGGTCGTTGCGGCATGGCGGAGGTGGTCATGTTGCTGCTGCTTCGGTGACGGTCCGCCGGGCGACGGCTCCGTCAGACGACGGTACAGACCTGAAACGACATGTGTGACGGGGTAGGAGAAGTATGCTGCTGCGGACTGGGCGCGCGATGAGGAAGGGGTGCGTGAGGAGGAGGACGTGGTCGGCGTCGAGAAGGATGTAGCCTGCGGACCCGGCGAGCGCGAAGCGGATCTCGAGCTCGAGCTGGCGCTGGCGGAGCCTCCCCGGGAGGACGACATGCGCGCGACTCTTCTACGCTATGCGAGCGGTGATGGATAAGGGGGATCAGGATCGGGTAGGGAGAGGGACATCGATGGGAGCGTGGCCTGGCGCTCAATGCGGGGGGAACGAGTGGTGTTGTCTGTTGGCGGAGGTCGGAGAATTAGTAGGGCGGAAGAGATAAGATGCGGAGCTCGCGTGTCTGGCGGTGTCTGTTTCACCAACTACTTCTGCCTTTCTGTAGATCTAATGATCAGGTACTACATGGGACACGCTGGCAGAAGCGACGTGCCAGACACCAGAAAAAAAACAGACAGAGTGTCCGTCGATGCGTCTATCAAGGATAATCAAGGGTTTATTCTTGGCAGACAACGAGGATGCATGGTTAAAGGGCTGCGACGCTCGTTCCGCACGTCGAGAGCTGAGTGCCATGCAGACACGACAACGTGTAGACATGAACGAACGCTCTACACCCCATGGACGTTAGACGTGTCAAGATATGCCTTTCTTCGAAAGCCACAAGAAGCAGGTAGACGTTGATGCCGACTGTAGCAACCTCTGACCTGCTTCGAAGTCGATTTTCACAACCTGCACAGTAGGTACCTGCCTATCACAGAGTTTACAAAGCAGGGCTGCTACGTCTATCAAAAGCTGCATCTGAAGCAAAGCCTCCTCCATATTGCCAGCTGTACGGCTTCAACAAGTTTCAACAGGCCATGATTTACAGCACTGACGGGCGTTCTGGATCCCCGCGGACTGACGTCGCCACCGGCCAAGTTCTCGCGTGCTCAAAAGAGTATCGACTCGACATCATGACATATACCCCAGACCGAATCATGTCAAGGTACAATGACATTCAGCCTTCTCTCCAGCTCGAGATCGACACTGCATCTCCTCTTTGGAGACAAATCTGGGGAACAACACAAAATAATAAGCAGTCTCCAGCCAGGTCAATTGACGCCCACAGCAGGACAGCGGCTTATCAGAACCATGGGTGTCCCTGGCATACACCATGGCGGTTGCATCACGATGCGATCGCCATGAACTCATCCCCTTCAGGCCTGACAACGCCATCATGACCGCATCCCGCGGACCGTCGTAGCATAAAAGGGAGGCAATTCGAGCACCCTGGTTCGGATCTCACCACCAAGCAATCAGATATCCTACCACGAAAACAAAAAACAAAAGCTATCCAAAATTCCTCCCTACGTGACTCGAAGACCCTATTCTCTTCACACTCGAATTTCACGACAACCGAAAATGCCTTTTCAAGCCGGTCACCATAACACGAACCCCGGCAACTTCGCCAACCGACCTCACGACGAGGTCGAGGAGATTGCGCGCAAGGGCGGTCAGTCCTCGCACCAGGGTGGCTTCCACCACATGGACCCGGACAAGCAGGTACGTGGTCGAATTGAGTTACTACCCGACCATCGGGTTGGCGTGGATGGTAGCTAACGCTGAATGCTCTGCAGAGGGACATTGCCTCGAAGGGCGGCCACGCCTCCGGTGGCTCGTTCCAGCCTGGTGACCAAAGGGCTCGCGAGGCCGGCCGTAAGGGCGGTTTGTGGTCCGGCAGGGACTACCCGGAGGAGTAAATTGGAACTCCATAACGAACGATGGTGTTACGGCTATGATGGGACGTTCTTCTCACTTATACATGCACAAAATGAATGCCTATAACGTGCAAATATATCTATGGTTGTACAGTATACGAATGTACACTACCTGAACAGTACATACTCGCTGGGTGTAGTTAATCTACGCTCGTTAAATGACGATTTGCAGTGCAATATATTACAGTACATTATTACAGCGGCATTCTCTTAGGGTATGATTTCCAAGAACTATTTCATCATTAATTTCGATTGTTCTACTACGTGGACAATCAATCGATTACATCGATGCAGAATCTTAAAAATCGCAGCCATAGAAAGCAAAACCTTGATATTCACAGATAACTTTCCAAGAGAGACGTATTCACATAGTTTGAACTTTTGCAGGCGGACAGCATCCCCCGGGGCGGGCTTAAGTGAATCAACCCTAAATGGAACCAAGTCGAACAGAGGGACTCGGATTCACATATGAACCCCTCCCATTCCCCAGCATTCTATGCTTCTTTCTTTAACTACTCTTAACTTCTCAGATCCAGTGCTAAAGAGTACAAAGGGCAATGGGTTATCGTACATCATACTGTCTTTATAATGTCATTACTTTGAGAGCGCCAGCCAGGAATCAGGCTTCACATCATGCTTTATTCCCATTCCGATCACATGTTCTATCTAGACTTCTTTCTACTGCAAAAGACACTGGCATAGTCAGTTATTCCGTGACAGCATAGCCTCTTTACCAGAAAGCAAGTACTCTGATATGTGAGGAACAGGCCGGCTTTTATCTACTTAAGGAGAACGTCCATAGAAAGATTGTCCTGAAATGCAATGACAAATCAAGATTTTCAGGACCGACTGTCTGCAGGCCTGCATCCTTTGTCTTATACCTAGCTATATTCTATATACTTGTGCAATTTCATGGAATTTCGGGTCCGCAGGGCATCGGCAGCGTACTATGTCTGCAAAGAATTAGTGACTTTCGAGATATTGTGAATTTGAGATCGAAAAAATGGATCTTCACCGCATATTAGGATATACTTGAATGACCCTATTCATCTGCCTAACCCCAGAGGTTCTTTGCTTGAAGGAATACTTTCAGATACTCATTCGTTGATGACAAAAAAAAGATACGGACCCGGTTCGGCCTGTAGGTATTCACTGTCTTCGCGTGGTCTTGATTCTGTTGTTGCCTGTGACAGCAATACCTATAAGCTCGTCATCGAGCACACTCCAATGGAATTCACCCGTATAAAATCGGGTCAGAAATTCATCCTGAAGACAGACCATGATGAGATGCGCCAAAAACTGAATGGCATCGGACTTGAACCGAGCACCTACCATGCAAATGAGATTTCTAAGAACAAGCTGGCCGAGTAAGTGGTGAACACATCACATAAATACTTAGGTTATCTATTTCTTTTTCCCAACATCAAACATTACTTCTACTTCCAAATGAGAGCAGTTATTATTACTCAATTGATTGAATCCTCCCTAGTGCCATGGTTGCGAATCAAGAAATAGCGAATGAAACACAGTTTGTCCCTATCTAGTCTTCTTATTTCTCTTCTTGCTGCAAACTTCCAACAAATTCTATACTGGTACCCAACATCCTGCTCCTCTCCTAGAACCATGTTGTTCTTCCATCCGGAATTTGTAAAGACTACCTTGGTCTCAACAACAAGATGATGCCCGTTGCAAGTATTGAGAGAACCGATGGCAATCGAATGATTATTTATAGCAATCGGCAGCAGCGTCCGTATTGCACCAAGTGTCGCCATTTTGGCCACACGCGGCAAGAGTAGAAGGTGGGGAATCCCACAAAGAAGGCCTGGGTGTTGGCCCAGCGCAAGGAAAAAGAGGAGGAGAGGCAGCGAGAGCTGAAAGGTCGAGGAAGATTTTGTGTTTCTTGTGTGACATCAGGACTATTCTTGTTTGTATATCCATGAACGATACTATCACCATGGCTGATATACTTGATACAGGCAGCAAGGAATGCTGCTGGTGCCGGCAATGCCGTCTCCACACTCGCCCTCCCCGCTTCCCATCGCTCTCGTGGTGGTTGAAACCACCGGCAGGCCTTAGGGCCTGCATTTGCTGGCATCTGCTGTTTGCCTGGTCCCAGGGTAAATAAGAGAATTACTATGGCAGGACTCTTCAGATAGTTAAGGGACCCTAATTCTGGCTGCCTATCTATTGACTTCTCCTATAAGTTATAATATAAAGGGTGGCACAATGTTTCTCAGTGAACATTACGTCGAGACGCAGGCGGTAAGTGTCTGCTCTGGAATAGGGCAGATATAATTGCCAATGATTAGGATAGTATATCTACACTAACACCTTCTCAACGTGCCTTACATCAATACAACCATCATAACCCAGACTGTGCGTAAATACTTATATACCACTTCAGAACTGGATATGGATTTCTTGCAAACGTATGAGGAAACTATACAGGTCTGTATGCCTTCAGACTTGCGCCGGTCCCATGGAAGAAAACCCGCAACCGTCAAGACTTCTCTGAAGAGCTTTACATCAATGTCACCTTGAAGACGATTCCATACCCCCGTCCGGAGGAAGCTTGCCTGATAAAAATCACTGTCGACACTACAGCGGGATATTTTGAATTGCCAAACTATATGAATGGTGGAGTGCCCGGTTCTTTACTCGCGCAGGATCCAAACCCCCCTTTGCGGGGATGACTGCGTAGATCCAAGGCTTACTTACGATAGGCAGAAGAAAGGGCTACTCCGTTACCCCTCGACTGGGTTCCGGGGACTACTCCTGGCTGGCACCTTATCCTTCAGTGAACAGGGGGCCTCTATACAACGTGGTGTTGGCCCTTTTTGGAAATCAGGACTCTTATCTTGCAACGAACAACATTTTGATGCAAAACTATACCGAAGCGTTCAATCAAGCAAACCAGGGCACTGCTTCTCCACTCTTTCCTCAACTCCCGTCGATGGAATATAGTTGGGAAAAGAGCCTCTTTTAATTTAGGGCCGTTTCGGAACTGGCTCAACTATCTCTATGAGCCTTATTATGTAAAGAAGCTGAACAATGCCTTCACAGCTGCCGCTTTCCTGGCCAACCAGACGTGGATGCCTTATAACGTGCAGACACTGATGGGACGCTCGTTGACTGTGGCATCCGACCCAGGCGTGGATACCGACGTCCCAGTGATATACCTCACCGCATTGCTCGGAATATCCACATACGCTTATTACTATCCTCGGTGGACTGATACTTTGGACGCATTCGCCATGATGAGACTCGGTGCCACCATAGCCGACAAGGTGCCCTTGCTGGTTACATACCGTTCGGACGGAATACAGGCCCTGGATGAGGTGCCGGGCTGGATAGGAGAAGCCGAGAAAGGGGAAGGGAACGGAGAAGAGGAAGATATCGCCCGGCTAGAACTCGGATCGCATCGGGTCCTGAGCGCCGAAGGAAGGTATACATGCTATCCTGGGGACGATGAACCTTTTCACGATCCACGTTCGTCGGTTTGTCAGTCTGGCCAACGGCAAGAGTACGAATCTGTATGATATTCATATTAAAATGATTTCTGAGAGGATGAATGTCTCGACATCGACGACGGCAACGTACCTAGTTTCTGAACATGAGGTATTCCTTTTCTTAACCAGCATATGGATGTTACTATATAGAAGGTATCCTGCTGTAGCACTATAGCCCACCGTAGCGCTATTGCATGGTGTCGTTATCCACCTAACACTCTTCTTTTGAAAACCTCTTTCACGTCCAGCATCTCGGTGGAGCTAGGTAAATAGGATGACGAGGAACTGGAAAAGATAAGGGGAAAAAAAGTTTTTCTAAAAGTTCTGAAAGTAGGAGTTTAAGAAGAGCAGGAGGAGAAAAAGAAGAAGAGGAAGAATGAGACGGCGACGACGACGATGACAGCGACGAATTACCCATACCGTTATCCGTTATGCTGAGTCGCCAGCACAAGAGAGCTGACAGCCTGCGGCTAGGGCCAAGCGTTCTGCCAGAAAGAGCATCCTGCCCGCTTGTATTAGTAGAATGACGTAGAGCGGACAAAAGATACCATTCCTCATCGTTGCTCGTCCCATTGATGGGTGCTCTTGACAATTCACCTTCCAAGGTTCAATGTGGCAGATGTGCGGTTGCGTACTACTACTAAGTGCTGGAGTGTGCGTCCGTGTTTATCGTCACTCATCTAGCTCCCTGGCACGTCTATGTCAGCAGGAATGCTTTATTGCTTCATTTTTTGACACCGGAGCTGAGGAATCTATCTGTCATGAAAAGGTATTCTATCGATCGTGAAGGGAAAAGAGGCAACCGCTAGAAGTAGCTGTGGTGAAGAAAAGTATGTCTGGTGAAAAATCTCGGAACAGATTGTACAGTACACGAGGAGCGATTGTACCGCAGTTAAGGCATATGGTGCCACACCAAGAGTAGTATCAAAGACACTTGTTGAGTCTAGGTTCAGGTGATGAAATAGTTGTCACTAGCTCCTTCGAAGATATGCAGAATAATGAATAATACCTAATACCGTAAACAGACAGAGGACCTTTCTCCTTCGGTCTTAATTGTGTAATAGAGCCCCTCATTTATGCAGCGCTGTCAAACATAAAAATCCCGAGGCCCGTGAGGTATCTCGAAAAGACCCATATGGATATATTTACCTGGGTAGTTAACAAACAATAATAACGACAAAACATAGAGGAGAGCATTTCCGGACATCAAGTCATTAATCCGTTGATTTGTTAGGCCGCAGGTCTACGGTCTCGAATTCGAGCCCTGTCGCTTCGAAGACATGTCCCGGCCGCAGTGCATCCGTATAGATGTTCTGCTCCGCATGGGGATGGAAGAGACCTGTCTGCGTGCAGTTTGAGACGGTCTTGAGTCCCGGAGGATCTGTAAGCCTGAAGACACCCCAGTCGGGCTGCTTGCTAGGAGCGCACACAATGGCAATGCTCTCTGGGAGCATCATCTGGTAGCCGCAATGGGTGTGCAAGTCTCTCGAGCTCATGAAACATGTCTGGGTCGGGTGCGTGTGAATCCATCCGAGGACCATCAAGTCTTCTGAATCGCAGTAGTCGAAGATCGCAGACTCATTCACAGTTTCACAGGTATCAGAAGTCGACTCCTGTTCCGGGATGAGGAGCTTCGAGATAAAGAAGGCATTTGATATTAAGGTTCCACAAAGAATACCGCAAGTTTCGAGGTTGCTGTGTGTGTTCGGGGCGGCGACTTTCAAGAATTCCGTACGCAAGTTCGGGGGAAGGAAGATGGTGCGAAGGGGAGTCCCGTTCTCAAGATAGGCTGATGGCTTGAATGTGAAAGTGGATGGGTTTAAATCCGAGTTCGACGCTCCAGCATCCTCTGCAAGCTTCTTCTTCTCAGGAACGGGCGGTCCAGGCAGAACTTTGGCCGGCCGTGGAGGAGGCTCGTACAAAACAGAAGGTTCTTTAAGAATCCGCTCTTTCGGCGGGAGATCCGGAGGCTTGGAAAGTTTCGATCTCTGTTCTTGCTGCTCTATGGTAGCGGGAGAGCCAATATCAAAGGGCCTTTGTCGTGGAACAGTTGGATATTTGTAGGCAGACACAACAGACTGAGTCGACGGCCGCTGAGTGCCGGATCTCCCGGACGGATGTGATTCAATTGAGGGTCGCCTGTCATCTAGTTGGGTCTGATCGATATTCAGCCTCACTTGCTGGATACGTCTGCTGAGGTCATCGCTAGGCCCCTCAGCTTCTTCCCAGTCGCCCCAAACCCCAGCGGTGCGACGAATGCTTTCCTCCTGCTGTGATATACCAGCTTGTCGAGTGGCCTTCCGAGCAGTAGCCCTGCGATTGATTTCTTTCTGAGCCAACCTGACGGCAAGTTCCCTGTTCTCTCCAGGCTCCAGAGGCTCCGCAACTCCAGCCAGTGCAGGATCAGGGGCCAACCGTCTCTGAGACGGCGGGACGTCATTCCTTCGATCAGAGGATGCGGGTCTTCGCGCCTCCCGCTCACGCATCAACTGGATGTAACGCTCATAGCGCTTGTTGATCCGGGGTTTCAGAGCCTCCAGCTTTCCCAGGTTGACCTTGACCTCTTTCTCCGCCAGCACCAAAGCCTTGCGGTTTTTCTCCTCCTTCGCATCGGGATGGTTCACCAGGTGGACAAGGACGAGCTGGGCATGTCTGAAGAGCAAAAAGTAAGCTTGCTCATCACGACCCTCTCTTTCGTAGATACGAGCCTAGAAGGAAGGAAGAAGTCAGCCAATGGAAGAAGCAGAGCGAGAGGCCTGATCATGAGGGGCAGAGGAGGACCGACCTCTTTGATGAGCGATGCCGCGGTCCTCAACCAATACCTCAACGGGACCTGCGGGTTATACTGATAGGCCTGAGCCAGGCTCGTAATCTGTTCGACACTCTGAGGTGCAGTGACCCTGCTGCTGGTGGGAGAAGGCAGCTGTGAAGCCATGATCGCGGGGTAGAGAGCACCGCCCGGGAGCTGCGTCGCCGCGGGGCGTCTGTAGATGAGTATTGAAAACGAAGACTGGAACCGGTTCACAGTTGACCCAGTAGTCAGCTTCTTCGTCCGTACGCCCGTCAGTCGCGGGAGTTCCTCGACAATATCTGCGCAGGCACATGAATCGGTCTCGAGTAGACGATGCGATGTGCGTCACATCCAGGCGGCAGTCATGGGAATTTGTTTGCGGGGATTTCCAGGGGACCCTGGAAATGAAGCTGCGACACAGACAGATCGGCGGTCGCGGAGACGCTGCAAACACGGCGCGAGGACATGTTTCTGGGAGCTGTGATGCTGATGGGGAGAGCGTTTGTTCTGTTCTGTTCTGGAGCACTCGGCAGGGCCCGTCCCGCCGCGTCGTGCTGGGTGGAGAGCCGCTGGCCAGAATGTCTTTTCTCCAGACATCTACTGTACATCTACAACGTCCGGTCTCCTTTTCTCGTGCTCCCCTTTGCTCCAACTGAGTGCAGCTCAGCGCGTTCGTGTCTTGTGGATTTGCGATCAGTCTTTATACAATGCGCTCTTTAATAATCGCACGCTCGTCCATCCCTTGAACGTCTACCAATCTTGCGGACACCCCGCGCAATATGGCCCGAAAGCAGATATCGACGCGATGGCTACCTCTTGAGAAATACCCACTTACAGGGCAGCTCTACAAACATGTCAGTAAACACGCAAAGGCTAGGGTAAATATCGTGAGCGAAAGACTGTGCGGTGAGCCTGGCAAAAGACTCCTGCCCTGTTCATACATACATGGTCACTGACTCCGAGTAATCTGCGCATAGATGATATCCTTCATCGCCTCTCTCCATTTCTCAGAAGAGAATCCCCTGTCGATATTGTCGACTTCTACCCTGGCGCTGGTCTCTTTTCTGCAAAGATCAACGACTTCCTGAAGCCACGACGCCATGTGCTACTTGAGGCCGAGCTTAAGCTTTATGGGAAAGTGCTTGACGATTTGGCTAAGAGGCCTTCCTGCAAGCTCCTATCTATAGATCGACTAGCACAAGGCCCCGAGTGGCCCAGTTTTTTCGCTGAACACCTACCGGAGCAAAAGCCCCCGACGGACAATAACAGGGTCTACTCAAGGAATGACAGCCTGCTCGTCCTTGCAAACCTCACCGGGTTTAACGCAAAGGCGCACAATTATACTCCATCTCGGCGATGGACGGGTTACATGGTCGACTGCTTGAAACAGGCTACAGTGAACAAATATGGCATGGTACGCATTCTCGCCTTGTTACCGGCGGATGAAGGCGAAATGGTTATGCCACGGACAGTGCACGGCCGTAGGATGGCAACCATGTTGACCGAGGCCAACGGAAGGGCGTTCGATGTCGCCGCGAGTGCTGAAACTGCAGCCGCGTGGTACGGGATGAAAGAATTGGACTTGATAACAAGCAACGCCGCTCGAGTCGCCGAGCGAACTGCTGAAAATAACGTGACGGTCCCCGAAGGGCGCGAGCGTCCTCCTGTCCCCGTGGCTCCAGATGTCTCTGAGAAGGGTTCGATACAGGCACCATATGTTCCGCGCCCAATGATCCCGTTCATGCAAAGATATACCGATGCTGCAGAGGAACTCAAGAAAGTCGAAGCGGACAAGACGGCGACTAAGGCAACGAGAAACGCAGCGAAGGAACGTCTAAAACGGCAAATCATTGTGCTCAACCAGGATAACCGCCGTTCGATCGTGCGCAAGAAGTTGAGAGAAATGCAAACGGAGATTGATGAGCAGGAGGTTTCTCTGTGTCGAGCAGCGGCGGATCCGAACGCCGACATAAAGGCCCTTAAAGAACTGGATGCTAAACTGGCAGCCGCAAGGGCTGAGTTTGACAAACTGTATTCCGAGTCAGAAGCCACGGTGACAGACAAAAGCGATGTCTACATCGACGACAGGCGTTCCGCTCTCAGCAGGGGAAGTTTTGATGACGCGGTCCTCCTCTGGGATCGCCGTCCTTTTGAGCCGCTAAACATCGAAAACGAGGAGCTCTATCCACGTGAGGTTCCATGCAACCTGATATACTTTGAACCCGATGCCGATTCCTCCCTGATGCAGGCCCTCGAAAAGATGGATTCCAGAAAGCGGTCCGATCTGACCGGTCTATTCGAAGAAGTTACCAGAGCCCTTGGCAACAAGAGCAACACCACCGTCGCCGATCTGCTGGAAGCCATGTTCCCGGGCCGGTCCGCCAACGACATCGTCAAAGCCGTCCCGAGTCTGGCTCCCCTGGCATCTCGGAGACTGAAACCCGTTTTCGAAGGCCACCCTCCTGCTGCCGAATCTCAAAACAACTCCTCTGAAACTCCAGAGAGCTCTGAATCCACGACTGCAGCCACTTCGATCGACCCCAAGGTCGGGACCGACCCTGTATTCTCCTACCAGGAGAACATCAACTACGACTTCCGTCGCGTTCGGGTCCGTACGCTCCCCGTCTCCGCGCTGTGGGACCTCGTCGCGGAGTACGATCGGTGGCCCTTCAAGGCCAAGTCGGCTATCGAGGTCGGCTGGGCGCTAGGTGGGACGATGACGGAGTACAAAATGGCCCTCGACTCGTTCGAGTACAAGGCAGGAAAGGCTGCGGGATCGATTCGAAAGCTGTGATGTGATAATCAGGAGCTCATATTATGATATAATATGGTACGGTTATCGGTATGGATAAGACGGAACGCTCACACCTGAAGGTCTCATCGCCTCTGGCTCGATCAAAATCGAGCAGTTCGCCCGTGTCTGGACTTGTCATACAGGCGGCGTGAACCGTTCCGACTTGGAAGCCTTTTTCTTTTCTGCAACTCAGTGGCGCGTCTGACTGCCAGCTGAAGTTCATCCCATGGATAAACGGAATTGAACTAGTCTCTCCTGGACCCCCCTTTGTTTGAAAACCACATTGTGGACGGGAACCTCCGACAGCAAAAAACATCCCCCGGATGGGGACAAGACCGTCTGTGGCAATCATCAATACCGCGATGAGAGCCACGGATACACACGAATACCAACCACACACACAATCCGCCTCAAGAATTCTGTTTCGGCTAGGAAATCAACGTTCTTATTCCGCATCAGGATCTGTGCTCATCCCGTTATCCCATCCCATAAACCAAAACCCACTCATCTCGTTTTGCACAGCACTTACTGCATCTACGTCAAGGATTCAACAATCCAACAACACACATATACCCCCAAAAACAAATCCAACACTGAAAACACCAATGGCAGAGACTCACGTCACGTATGTATGTATATATGTCATGTTATGTGTCATGTTATCCATCCATCGACATTCCGTCCTGTACTGTCCGTGTCCATGTATTTATGTGCCTATGTACAGTATATTAGTGGTTACCAATTGTTGCAAATACCCAACTAGCAAAGTCATCTGTGGAGCACAATACATATGTCGTAGTGTAATCACCTGCCTCGATACCGACTGGAGCCGAATCTACAGATGGGCCAGACTTCTGGTCACCTCGTATCATCAAGTTACGGTGTTTGTATAATTTTCTAGGCTGACACACAGCATTGACCGACAGCAGTCTCGAGCAGCTCTCAGCATCTAGAGAGGTTTGAAACTATCAGCAATGATTAAACTTCAAAGAGGAAGAAGGGAAAGTGACCATTTCCACAATCTTGGGAAGAAAATCACCTAGCATGGAAACGCAATCCGACCCGGGAAATTATCAATTCTATCCTAAGTACTATGTACGTCGCCTGAAGAAGCCTGCTGATACAAACGAATGACAGAAAAGAGATACACCAAATAAATACTGCGCCAGTAACCGCATCCCTGCATGGACAAAGGCAAAAGAGCGTAATAATAATAGCAGAACCTCACGCCCAGCTTGGCCCAACTACCGCTGTGGAACCTTCACTCGCCAGTTCGGGATCATCATCATGTGCCAGTACCGGCTGCCTGGTCCATACTCGTTCTTATTCCGGTAGATCTTCTCCCTCCTCCACTGCCTCTTGGTCGAAGAGTTTTCCTGCCTTGATGGGCCGTCCTCACGAGCTCTGTTTCCTTCACCGTTGGCCGGGTTCTTTCCCTGCCTCCTTCTCCGACTTCGCTTTCTCCCTGGAGCTTTGCCTCCATTGCCTGGGCCCCCGGAGGGTTTTTCGCCGCGGTGTTTTGTTTCCACTTTTGATTGAATTCCGTTTTCCGCGTCACGAGTTGTCTCCTCACCCGGCAGCTTAATTTCGACGCGAACATCGGTATGCGCATCAGTCGATAATGGTTCTTCATCACGGGGCTTTTTCACCTTCCTTTCTGCTTTGGCTTCCATGCCATCCTTTGCGACTTCCGCGGGATTAGGCGTGACCGACACAGCGTCCTTACCAATCCCCAGCACCTGTTTCAGCTGTCCAACTGCGACATTGAGGTCCTTGGCGGAATACGAGCGCACATCTGTGGGACTTGTACTCAGGTGATCAGATGCACCTCGCTTCCGGAGCTCCGCCCCAGGAAGCTTGGTGAAGCCTTTCCTGCCTGTGCTGGGGAAAGACGAGATCGATGTCGACGCGCATTTTCGAGAGAAGAGAGTCCCTCCACAATTGCCGCTGTTCACGGAACTAGTCGAGGAGTCCTTGTTTGACATGGAGACGGTTGGATCAAAGACTATAGCCTCCGGGTTCAATGGTGGTCTTTGATCTTTCTGGGGATTGACGAACTTCGCCGATCCGGTTGGCAACAGATACGATTGAAATTGCGGATAAAGGGACTTTTGACTAGTATTGAGCCCCCTTTCTATCAGACGAGTATCAACGAGACATAGACCGACGTATGGGTTTTGCAGATTTGACAGGAAGGGTGGTTCTCCAAATAAGCTGTACCGCTGATAGCCCACAGGCACAGGACTCGTCGGGAAAAGGCCCCTGGTGGGAGCGCGAGCTGCTCCAGGGTAAGTTGAAGGAGGTCTGAAATCGTCAGTGCAAACAAGACGAGTACTCGACTTGTCACTACTCTCCTGTGATATGCTGCGCTGGATGATATCTAAATTAGCACAGCAATGATGGCAAACCACATCATATTCTCCAACCCGCGGGATCTGGCCAAGGCTCGCAGGAATCATCGATTGGAACAAAGTGGGATCGCTCCAATCCCAATTCCCCACCTGGAGCCACGATGGCAATTCATCGAGGGCAATCAAAGGCACGGCTGTCCGATCTGGACGAAGCACGCAGAATTGGGGGAACGGTTGAGGTGGATGCGGGTGAACTGGTTGAACTGGCACTGTCATGTTGAACACGGGAGTCTGTCGGGGCACATTGAACATCTTAAGCGTCTTCGCGGGTCTTTCCACCTATTGCTATCTGCTGAGCGTGAACGCCTCGTGGAATGGCTTTATTCCCACAAGCCCACCCTTTGCTGCCTTATTAGGAAGAAGCTCTTGGGATGTGCGGCGTCGGAGATTGAAATCAGTCTCCCAGCCCGCTGGCCTGAAGATGGTATCAAGATGGAAACCTAGCGTTTCCCGTACCAAGCCTTTGAACAGAGTCTGAGGTTGTCCGGCTTGCCTTCGTGATCCGACAAGACAATATTTATAAAGAATGTAGACCTCTGACGTGGATAGGAAGAACTCGAGGTGTGTGAAGATAAAAGCCTGATAAAACGTCATAAGCCACTGATAAAGAAACGGTTTAGGGGCAGTCAATATACCTGGTTGATAAAGAGCGCGATATGGTCCTGGCAGGCCACCTTGTATTCGGTTGGAAAAGGCACAAGTCTTAGCGGGAGATTAAGCCGGGGAATATTCTATTATAGTGGCAAACGATTGAGAAAGTACTGCAGATAGCTAAATAGAAAAAGACAGTTAAGATATGGGAACTAGAAAGCGAAAGAGTGATGGGATCGTGGCGAAGAGAGAGAGTGGCATGGGTGAGGAGAGAAAACAAGAAGAGTTGTCTCGTCGGCTTTCATGGTCTGCGGTAAGCATTCTGCGAGGTTGTGATTTCCAAGGCAGGAGCGATGCGAGAGCTGAACGTAGTCGAGATCTACCTATGACTGGAAGCCGCCTCCTTCGTTGGGTTTTTTTGGTAAGAGCGAGGGGCTGCCTGGGCGGGAACGGTCATACGCGGTATGTGAACCTGAAGCAGCAGCAGATCAAAGGCCTGACGTCTCAATATGGTATTAAACATTCTAGTAATTATCGTACACCTCGTAGAACGTAATCCGCAGCAGAAGGCCCGAAAGAGAAATTGTTGAAAGGGTGATCTACACAGGAGGGTGGTTGAAAGATTGGACTGTGCTTGTCGAAGATGGAAAATCAAGCTCTCAGACCATTCCCATCCTGCTGATGAAGATGCGTGAAGACAAAATAAAACGTAGATGCCAGAAGGAAATCGTATGTACATCCTGCTGAATCCATCAATTCATAAATCTATCTGGGTATCTCGCAGTCAAAAAAGAAATATGGACAGAGAAAAAGATGAGCGTAACTAGCAGAGAGACAGAAGGTCATGAAAGGAATTGTTACACGCGACGTCAAGCACTAGCGTCTATAAGTCTTAGCCATCCGTCTGGCGTGATGCGCTCACTTGGCTCCTTTGATACAGCCGGTTTCAGGGTTTGATCAACGGGTCCATTACGAGGTGCTCTTGACCCGTTAGCTCCGGATCGCACGTAATCGAGCACTCTATGACCATCTCGCGACATGGCAAGTCGCTGCATGCTGCTGGCCCCTGGGTAGAGGAGCAGATCTCCAGTCGCGGCAGCAAGAAGCGTCACCGCAAGAGAGAAGACATCTGAAGCCGGCGTAGGGACAACGTCGGGGGATTTCAGCGTTGATATAGAGAGCAGTTCAGGAGCTGCAAATGGGGGTGTCAGAGCAGACATGGACGTCCCCGGACTCTTGAACGCGGGTGTTCCAGAGAAGTCATAGGCCGACGAAAAGTCCGTATAGAGTGGATCGTAAGGGAAGGGGTCCGGTTTGCTCTCATCATCGCTCATGGGACGAGGGCGCAGGAGGAAGTTGTGAGGCTTGATGTCCCCATGCACCACATGGGGTCCGTTGTGAAGCCAGGAAAGGCCCGCGATGAGCTTTCTTGCAAGGTCAAACCACTGCGACATCCCAAGCACCGGCTCGAACATGGTCCGAGTGGAAAACTTCTCCCGCGCAACAGCAGCGCGGTCTTCGATATACGTCGACAGTGCCAGAGGCACGGCAGACATGACGATGGACCGGGAGCTGGGAACAAAGCCGTGAAATGGGACAACGTGACGCTCCTTGCCAGGAGTGCAGCTGATACGGGTGAGGGTCAGCGCCTCCCCCTGAAGTACCGAATGGGCATCGCGGCGCAAAGGGGACTTGACAGCCAGGACGCGATTTGCGGTTGCTGGAGAAGTTGGAGGTGTCGTACGGCCGGACTGTAATGTGCCCCGGGACGTAGCCATGTAGACGACACTCCATACCCCACGGCCATACTCGAGAGGGCGACCAGACGCATCCCGTCGCAGCTCGAGATCGTGCAAGAACTCAAGCGGCTTGGGGAGCTGCTTAGCATCGCAGATGTCCCCAGGTACTTCGTCCGCTGGACTGGGAACCAGAGGTGGCGACATGGGATTGCTCGAGGAGGTCACCGCAAGACCACCAGACACAGCATCGGCCTCGACTGTTGGTGTCACCGGTGGCGTGAGATCTGGCGGATGTGCCGGTTGGGGCAGTTTGATATGTTTTCCATCATTTTCGGTCTGCAGTGCAAGCTGGACGGGTGGATTCCTGGTGGACATGTTGCAGGCGATGTGATATATGATGCAGAACGTTGTGGTCACAAAATATTCAGTCGATATTGGAGAATAGTAATACAGAAGTAGAAGATAAGAAGTGAGAACTCTGTCTTCTTGGCCTTGGTGGAGAGCTGCGGCGGGAAGACGTCACAAGCAGAACGAGGACTGGCGGGGCGGAGGATATAGAGGACGTGCCCCCCACGATGTATGAGGTAGTTTTGTATATGGCGAGGAAAGCGTCAAGCAGAGTGACGCGGCAGGAAACACGGAGCAATGCTTTTGAAGACGGCAAACAGCATGGTCTGCAGCTAAAAGGGGGTTTGGAACAGATAACGTCGAGGTGGCGAGGGACCAGTCAGGTTGTGGTGAAGTTTGGCGCCCACGGGGAAGAACCGCCCAAGGCGACGGGGGGACCAGAGAACAAGATATGGGCCAGCCGTGGGCAGGCTGCGGGGAGGGGTTAGACCACCAGGGAAGCCAGAGACACGAGCAGAAGACGAATGAAAGAGAAACGAGAAGAAGAACACGGTGAGAAATCAAGGAACAGGATAAAAGGACTGGAGGACGTTAGGGCAGGGCTTGTGAGAGGGAAGAAAAAGTGAAGATAGGCCGCATAGGGTCATCTCTCTCCCCCACCGTCGCCCGTCCCTCCGCCCCCGCAGCGCCTCCCGACAACATTACACATGTACAGGATGTTAGGTAGATACAAGCAACTGATGACGACGCCCGTCTCCGTCGTGCAGAGAGCATGTGGCATACCTCGACTCTCCAGCCGGGAATGCGGGCCTTGCAGAGCGCACACGCCGCAAGGAGTCCCGGGACGAAAAAAGAGAGCAGGCCAGGGTCAGCCAACGGGCCGGATGTCACCGTCGCTGAGCCTGACCACGGAGATGAAAAGAAAAAAAGGGAAAATAGGAAAAATCCGGCCGTGAGAGCATAGTAGTGCCAAGGCGCCCGCCGGTTGAACGAATCAAGCAACCCGGCGCCTCGCCCTATCCTCCGTCCGGGCGTTCATCTCCGCTGTCACCCTCATCTCCGTCGTCCACTCGCTCGCCTTCGACCTCTCTTCCTTTCCCCACTGATCGCCGGCGATAGATGAGCTCATAACGCCCGCAGAGCCGATCGCTATCATGCGCTCACTTTCTGCTCTGTGCTTACGCAGTCAGCACCGTGCGGCGTGCAGAGTCATAATGACACTCGGAAGTTGAACCGCATGCCAGCGCCGATCCCCAACGGCCCCTGTTGCCCAGTCCGCGTCTCCACGTGCGGTCCGCAACGGTCCCGGCGGTCGCTCTTCAAGATTGGCTTTTGTGTTTGTCTCCGATCTCGATGTTCGAGACGTGATCATCGTGCAATCTCCGCACAACTCATGACCGACAGAAGTCTTTCGTCCGGATGCCGGCAGACGAACTCTGGTTCTTTCATTTGGTTCGGTCGGGTTCGTCTCCGGACAGTCAGCAGGCACATCCCTGGAGGTTTTCAAATAACCTATTAACCTTATTCGCCCGTCCTTATCGCCCGTTCTGGCCCCCAGTGTGACTCCCTCTGCAGGGAGCCTTCACCAATTTCCCCTGGTATTCCCGAAGGATTCTCATTTTTCAACCCCAACCATACCTAAATGGCTCCTTGCAGGATCTAACTACGGAGCGCACCTTCCTGGTCAGACGACTCTTTGTTTGGACTTCCAGGCTCGCTTCATACTAGGATCAGGACCCTGTACATGCTTCACTGACACCGGCGATGCGCAAACATTCCTTCTCCCTTTGTTTCGTGGAAGTAAATTTTTGCAATCCAAGGAGCGTCGAACCTACTTACCCTCATGTTAGATGAATATATTGTTTTTCCAATATCAAGGAGTTGAATAAACAGTTCATTCTTCCTCCTTCTCAACCCTGCAAATTCCCTGTTCCAAGAGGTCGCGTCCTTGGAATTTGAACAAAGCTGCCTATTTCAGACGGCTGAATGGTAAATTAGTGAAGGTCTGCCAGGTGGGGGTAGGCATGGTAGACTGGAAATTGGGATCAGAATAAGTACATGCAAATGATCGGTATATACATCTTTTCCCCGAAGGCAAGAACCAAGCCGAAAGACCCTAACGCCCGATTCATGCTGACCAGGTTCACAATCCAAGTCCTGTCGTCGCTCATTTTCTTACGTTCCCGATGCCACGTCACAAAAGAAGCACTGCAATTCAGAGGTCGGAGACAAATGCACAACTCGCATTTTGCTATGTACATCAAAGTCATAAAGACGGAACGCGGACAAGCTCATGACTGATGCGACGCGCTCACTTCGTTATTTCTGTAGGTGAAGCTCTCCGCCCCCGGTCCAGCTCTTTGCTCGCATGTCGGGAGAAAGAAGCGGTCCCAGTACTCCGACGAGTCCCTTGCCGTCGTCGCCATTGGCATGGATGTCCGCCGGCAAGTAATGTCCAGCGGTTTGCACTGCGGCAGCTCTGCAGAGTCCGGCCGGTCCTGTTGCGAGAATACAGTGTACACAGAATGCGATGGTGATTCGGTAATTGTTGACAGAGTTGAACTGCGTTCTGTCCCGAAGAAGCGAGGGCTGAGTGTGTAGTTGTCTGCCAAAGAGGAATGTGTTCTTGCACAAGGGGGAAGCAGGGGAGAGGCTGGTCGTGATTTGAAGAGCGGGTGTTCTTCTAAGGGTGGAGGTTGCATCCTAGTGATTCCATTCATAGTCCCCTCCACACTATTCCTCTCGCTCAAACCTTGGGTGTTCGCGTCCGGCGTCGGCTCTTCTGGGGATTCAGCCGTAAAACCCGAACTCGAAATAAAGAGCTCAGGACTGCTAATCGTTCGGGTAGGCCGGGGTGGAGCAGGCAGATACGGAACCAGAGTAGAAAACTCTCTCATCGAAGTCAACGTAGAGGTAGAGGAGATGCGCTGCATATATCGAGATTTTCGATCAGTGGGCCTGTTCATGCGCCGTCTTAGGCACATCAAAAGGCAGAGCAACACAGCCAGTGCCCCCGTGGGTCCTAGCACAACAGCTGCGATTGCGCCCTTACTCAACGACGGAGAATGAGAAGGAACTGCAGCTGGACTCGAGGAACCTGTTGGGTTAGTTATCCCACCGGAGTGACGTATCACCGCGGTGGCTGTCGATGATTTTACGGGCACAGTCGGCGAAGGAGGGATGTTGGACGTGGACGGTGTCATGGCCATTTTTGGAGCATGCACTATCAGATCACCAGCTGACGGATAAATAGGTACGATTTTCTCAGGACCGTCGAATCGCGCCTGTGAGACGGAGAATGTTCCACTTTCCCAGTCTACTGTCAGGTAGGCTTCCTGGAGAAATACACGGCCCAGGGTGGGCAGATTGGCATTTTGGGCTCGTCGCAGAGGAAAGCGCCGCGCAGTTCCCAGAGGCAACGATGATGTCCCCAGATCGAATGCAGCGTAAGGAACAGTGATGTTGACTGTTTGTTCGCCCATACCTTCGTCGCCTATTGTGAGAGTGACTGAAGCCTGCTTTTGTAGCAGCTCTTGATGGACAGACTCGTTGACAAAGTACATATCTAATCTCTCCTCATATGTTAGCATGAAGGCACGTTCAAAGGTGTTGCAGTCTTCGGTTGGTAACGTCATGTCAATAACTGTCGAGTCAATGTTCGCAGAGATCGCTGGACGAGACATAACTCCAGTGGAAATAGGGCCCACTTTGGTCGTGATGTCCTGTATTTTGATGACCATTCTCTGGTCTGGATTATTATTCAAACTGAAAGAGGCACGGTCCGGTTCAGACTTGGATTCATCAAATCCTCCAAGGACTAAGCTGCCAGGTGCGTTCCGATAAGCTGCTCCAACACCATAACTATATGACATACTAGGAATGAGCTTGTTTGATTTAAGCGACTTGAGAACGCCCCAAGATGAATTTGCGCTAGTAGAATCGCCGGAAAAGAAAGGACTCAGGCCCAACATGCCAATGGATGATGGTATGGTCGTATGACATCCGACGATAGTTTGCGCTCTGAGGATTGTCCCAGATGTGTTTTCCGCAGACCCTATTCTTAGTTCGTCTGTGCCAACAACACATGTGTTGTTCTCGCGGGGATCAGATCCGCAAGGTCTCCACGAAGATGAACTGCGCGGTTCGAAAACTGTGCCTGCTCCATTGATGCACTTTGCTCCTCCACATTGCGAGTTCCGTTGCGGGAGGACAGTCCAAATTGTTGAGTAGGAGGTCGAGATCAGCATCCGGATGTTCTGCGCAGGCGTCCCGAGTGCGACGGTGAATGATGACCAACGGCCCTCATCGCCACCCCTACTCCTTTCGTGAGAACAGTCCTCATATTGACCTTTGAATTCCTGACATACCACTGACCAGAAGGTGGCACAACTATCGGCGAAATTTTTCCACCTTCTCGAGCATATAACTGAGCTGCAGCCGCATCGAGAACCACGGTAATAACGGTTACGACATGAAGGACCCTCCTGGTGCAGAGGGTTGTGATACTCATGTTTCTCCGGAGCGAAAAGAAACAGAGAGGGATTAACGAGCTGAACCATCCGCATAAGAACGAGAGACAAGAAGAATTGGTAGTTTAACGACAGACAGCAAGATAAGGAAACCAAAGAAGGGTATCTGAGAAGAGATGGCTCATCTTTTGGCCCTCATAAAGCGATCGTCTTATTCAGATATCTTCGTCGATGTCGTATAAGCCACCTTTTCCTTGGGGCTTTTTCCCCTTTTCCAGTAGACTCAGTGCTGTGTCACGGCAGCCAACATGTACCATGTTTTCCGGGATACGGTGCACCAAAAGCGGGAGTCTACCGGGATCGAAGCTCAGCACGTAGTCAGCTAAGCGCCAGATACCCATGTTGCTCTGCTCTGTTCTTCAAGAAAGTAGCTGCTGCAGCAAATTATCGCCTACGCGATACCTTGGATCGGACCTGCATACGGTAGAATGGGGGCTGAATTTCTTGCATGCGGTACGTCTTCCCCGTTTTTCTTCAGCCTGGGTCCTACCAGGGTCCAAGGCAGGCCAGGAACAAACACCTTCGAGTACTACTACCAGGCTAACCCGCAATGGAATTTGTTATTGCTCAGCCCTGACTGCGCTCCTGAACAGGTAACCTGAGGGTAAGTACAGTACTTGCGGCTGTGGAGGCGCGCTGTACCGCGCCAGATTTCGCATGCTTAATACCTAATTTTTGACATATACAGGTTAAAAAAATTAAGCCTAGCCTTTGTCTCTGCCGACAAACCTTACTCCAAAATTCAACAGACGGAGTGCCCCAGAATGACCTGGTAAGTGGTACCTATTTACTCCGTACACCGGTACATGTTCACGCGCACAACGCTACAAAGATCGATCGATCGATCGGACCCCTTGCTGTTTCGTCCAAGTCGTCTGAAACAACATCCTCCCTTACCCTTCAAATCTGACAGAAAGGGGGAAAAGAAATGAAAGACTTGCAACCTGCCCGAAACTGCCGCTGCCGCCCATTTCAAACGACTTTGCGATTGGCTGAGTCGCGTGACACCTTACAATGTGGCCAGCAGACTAGGACTAAGAAAAGAAATTTTTAGATCAATCATGCAAGCAGGTAAAAGTGCCGCAGATGAACTTATGAACTGCCTACCTAACTAAACCTGCAGGTGGTACAGTAGCGTAGCGTAGCGTAGCGTATCGTAGCGCAACGGGAGTCAAATTGCGCCTCAGCCGAATGCCGCAGTCAGTCTTGACTTGACACCTGCCTGCATACTCTGCAGAGCACTGTCCGGGTTCTGCCTCCATCGATTCCGGAACAAGGTTCCTTGCATACGAATTTGAATTTTAATTCGATCTCTGACGGGTCAGTTGCACAGGCTACATAGCCGATTAGCTGAGCCTTGATTCTCGTCAAGTCAGGTGAAGTGATTCTTCCAGTGTTATTTTTCCTCGTCGAAAATTCATTTCTCTTCCGTCGTTGTTCATTCTTCGCCCCAAGCAAAGAATGACGAGACAGGACGGGGTAAACCCCGGATCAGATCACGCCGCGTTTGTATAGTAGCTAGGTAGTGTCAGACTGCGCGAACCTAGTAATCCGAAGGTATGATGATGAAAGCTCTGATTATTCGAATCTACCTAGCTAACTGACTATTTGTCTCATGGAATTAGGGGCTTCGGACCTTCTAAATATGGCAATATCAAACAATCCCGAAAAATATGATATTATCAATGCAATATAAAGGGGTATTGCAAGGGTTATAACAAGAAAAAATAAGCAATTATGGATATAGGCAGCATAATTCCTTTATTGCAGGGATTATGGCCTTCGAGATGCCCGGATCGGTGTTTGCTGACCAGGTTCATAGGCTCCTTGGCATACCGCTAGGTTATAATGGTAATATTCGGCTGACAGGTAGGTACCTAGTTGGCAAGTTGCGGGTTGGTTTCAGCCCCAGCGGGACAGGTACAAACGGACCAAAGCACAAATGGATATACATACATACAGTACCTAACTGCGTACTGCGCCGGCTACTTGCCCGGCCAGTCAGCTGAGCTAATACCTAAGCAGCTTATTTTTGGCCCCCAAGAAAACCGTTCGAAGAAGATGATGATGCTCCTGAAGATGCTTATTATTGTGGACCCTTACTGTCAATGAACGGACCTGCATTAGATAGAGGGTCTAGGTCAGCCAATTGCTGCGGAGTACAATACCTACATCCGGCACAGGATCTCAGCTATATAAATATGTATATGTATACATCCCCAGGTATTTGGTAGTAGTCAAAGAAGCGTTATGTTAATTTGCAAGTACGCCAAGTACTGTACTTAGGTAGCTAGCTACCTAAGCTATCTAGCAGTACCTATCCATCAATGAATGAATGCAGTGATAATTAGTAAGGATGGTGAGGACGTGATGGTGATACATCGAATTCAGAACAGAGCTGTTTGAACTAATTGTCAGAGTAGGTACTTTAAGTAACTAGTACATGCCAACTATACCTAACATAGTATCCTATCCGGTACTGGAGTTGGTTGCTGTACATTCCACCTGTATGTATGTTCTACTCTGTGTTCCGTACCTGCGTATGTACTCTACATACTTCTGCAACAAAAGCTACTTACTTACTTCTCCCTGCGTCTCTACAGAACAGAACAACTAAACAACTTCTTTATGTATGTACTCTATGTGGTGCCGGAGTAGCCTTTCCTACTGCTAACTAGGTAAGTTAGGTAGGTACCTACAGTACCTGGATATCTACATATCTACGTACATATGTACTACTACTGTACTTACCCATAGACTTATTAAATGGGCCCCGCTGCAGACCGGGATCGAAGCCAAAATGGATAGTTCTTCATCTCTGTCTCTCTCTCTCTCTATCTACTTAAATCAATCGTTAACT